>NW_026556820.1:0-30993 GCF_029017545.1 Prosopis cineraria
AAATACTGATAACTAACAACTTAGTGTTAACTAAAGATCTATAGTCTGAACTTCAAATATTCCTACCTGCTGCTAACTAGTGCATTTTTTAACCGCTACACATAGTAGACCAGAGCTATAACATAGAGAGGTAAAAGAGTTTGAAAGATTGCAGATAATTTGTTCACAATGTTTTCAGTTAAGCGAACTGTATGGGCGGGAGATATCATCTAAAACAGCAGGTTCCCTAAAAGTTGTTTATCATAGCCTGTATGGCAAGCATACAAACTAGATCTCAGCAATGTCAGCATGAGGCACCATTTCAGGCTATATAGATGGGAAGCACTCAATCTCAAGCTAAGACTATTAACATTCAATTACATGCGCAGATAAATATGATAGAATAAAAAATATCTTGCAATGAATACTCACATGAATTATGAGAACTGGGCAATTAACATGAGGAATTTTGTCGATATCTGCTCAATAACTCAAAGCAGTGTTAGACAAGAGTAAGGAATTCACGTTCCTCTAAATCAGCAATATTTGATTAAAAATGTTCATGCATAGAAATCAGATACCTTGTATATGTCAAACCAGTAAGTACGCTTTACTGGATACATGACCCTTAAGCCAGGAGAGTATGGGACTATGCAGAACAACAGCTCTCAATTGAGGCAATCTAACTGCAAGATCCAAAGAAGGGCCACTGCCAACAGATTGACCGTTAAAGAATTACATCCTCAGGCTTTGTGCCATAGCTTTCTTCTAGACACTTATAAGCAAGCCTCAATATCTGCATATGTATTCTGCTCACTCGGCTGCAGTTCAAGAAAATTATGTCATTAGACCACCAAAAACACTAATGCATGACAACACATTTTTACAACAATAACAAGCATTTCTGATCTTACAAACCTTCCCCGATGACTGGCCGTACCCGGAATAATCGTAGCTACACAAAAATTGTAGAAAGGGTTAGTAAGAACAGCAGTTATAAACCTCAAACTTCATGAAGAGCACAAGTGAGATAGATTATTCTGTTTACAATGCTTCCTGTACAGATAGATACAACTCCAGAAACTTTTCTCCACAAAAAGGTAGTCAATGAATTTGACCAATTTCACCAAGTGATAACCAGAAAAGGGGATGATGATTGGAGTACGAACATAATTGTCGAAGCACGCATCAATAGAGCTACATAAGTAAAAGTGACAGTGATTACGGATGCAACCGAAATAATATCAATTCTTTGTCCATGAAATCAAACAATTGATCGGCGACGAACTCACAGAATCATATTAAATGATCACAAACTTCCACACCTTTCAATTAAGCCTTTGATGCTAATGAATCGTAGATTAAGAAAACAGAGTATCGCAAAGTGATTAAAGGGGAAAAACTGAAGTTAGAAAACTCAAGAAACCAAAAGCGACAGAAAAAATGTGTTAAAAAAAAAACATGAGTAGAAAACTGGGGTTACAAAGCAAGGCGTTAATTGACAAAAGAGAAAGAAAGAGTACCCCATGAGATTGACGCGCAAGTGGATGCTGAGCTGAATGAAGAGGTCGTACATCTGGCCTAGATCGGCAGCATTACCGTGAGAGTAGGGAGAGTAGAGGTGGCCATGGGATGCCTGATGTACAATGCCACTATCTCGGTGCCACGGCGCGTGGGCAACTTGAGAATTTCAACGTTCTCGCGTGAGGAGGAAAGGGGCTCAGAAGCAGAAGCCCAGTGACTTCGTCAGTCACCACCTTATAGGACGGTGGATTCGGCGGGAAGAAGGCGAACTTGGCCGCCATAGACGATGTTACCCCTCCATCACTCTCCCTCCCTTTCTCTCTGCCCTTCTTCAATCTGAATTCCCCAACTGGAATAACTAACTCAGAACTTCACTGCTTCAGTTCTCTCTCTTCTCAGAAGATGAAACCTTCAGCAACAGGAAACTGAGAAAGAGAAAGCTTGTTTAGAGGGAATGAAGTGTGCAGGGTTTAAAAAGATAAATTGTAACTTCCCTAATAACTGACATCAATCCGATATTCTGAGAACTTAAATAAATAATGTGCTTGGGTAACAAAAGTGTGATTCTGGCTCTCGAGCTTCTTGGCTATCCAGATCAGGTGCTTGAAATGTACGTAATAGAGATGACTTTAGGGCGTGATGGTGAAAGAAAGGTTATTGGAGAGAGAGACTTTTACATTACATGAGTGAGGCAATGAGGAGCGGCGTGTAAGGACCAGTGCGTTCACAATGATGCTCCCTCTCCTGTTTGCGTAACACCCACCCCAACCCTTCATCCTCCTTTTTCTTCCTTTCTCTTTTATACCATTCTTCATCATTCTGTTTCTGTTAATCACCGTCTTCTTCCTCTAAATTTCCCTTTTTCTTCCTCCACTATTCCCTTTTGATTTCTTTTTATTTTAAAATGAACTTCTAATCTTATTTTTAGCATCAAACTAAATGATGATACAGTCTAATTTCCAATACTCATATTAAAATCAAACCTGTCCAGTTCAAATCAAATTGTATATTATCATCCCATTGTTTGCTCCATACTTTGTTCCACCATTTCTAGCCCACATTCAAATGCCCTACCACTGATTCAGTAACACGTGCATGGAACTCTAAGGCTTTTTATGATCCAGTTGGGTTCTCAGTCCTCAACAGTTTTACTTTAATGCTCAAGGTACATTTTCATCTCCCGCTCTTATATATTTATTCCTTCTTCCCCTGAAAGTATCTATCGATACTATTGATTCTGTTCCATGTGTACCAACATTATTTGTTTCTTGTTAAAACATAAACTTTTTCAAGCAAGTTGGTAACAATTTAGTAGATAATATAATAATATGGCAACGATCAGTTTATGGATATCAATGATGTCATTGGCAAA
The DNA here is from genome assembly GCF_029017545.1 of Prosopis cineraria. Classification (NCBI taxonomy): domain Eukaryota; kingdom Viridiplantae; phylum Streptophyta; class Magnoliopsida; order Fabales; family Fabaceae; genus Prosopis; species Prosopis cineraria. The sequence goes on from NW_026556820.1 coordinate 2,876, forward strand.
ATAATAAAAAAATCAAAACAGCATTAATGTACTGGAACGTGAATATGAGAAACAAAACTTTTAATAATTCAGACTTTCAAGTTCAAAAATAAAAAAAAAAAAATTGACCATCTAGTTCATGCCCGGCATAGCAATGTCCGTCCAGAACTGCAAATAACCAATCTATTGTGGAGCCATTACACGCAGCACACTGCCGCGTGGGAAGCTTATCATTTATTAAGTAGTGTATATGGCTCCAATTATTAATAATTTATCTGTCAACAATTAAGTTGTACCATCAAACTTTAAGGACTGGCCAACCACATATCCCTCCCCTTACTTTCACATGGGTTTTCGACACACATGACAAGGGAAAAGGTTAAAAGATAAACGTACCTCACTAATCACACTTATTAATCAAATCAACCTTTAACGTATCCTGACTGAAAAATAAATTCATATGATTTGTTGGATCTGTTATATTATATACTAATATAGACACGATTCCATAATTACGGCAAGTGAGTGAGAATCAAATAACGCTCAGTTGCAGATGAGAGAAAGCCCACCAATACACAAGTAAGGGGAAAAGAAAAATCTGAATATCATGACAGCTGAATGGGAGAATTTGGGACAAATATATTGATATGTCCTTTTCTTCAGGCGCACAAGGATGTTGTGAGATAGTTGTATGCTTCTCTGCTTAAAAGAAGGCATAGTCATGATCCATAATCTTGGAAAGGAACACTAAATATTATCAACTATCTGATCCATGGCCCGCAGGATGAATGCCTGATGCATATACTTGCGAATTTGTATCCTTTGAATTTCTTCAACTTGTTTTTGGGTCCTGTTATAGAGATAAATACAAGATGTAAACTTCACAATTTAAGGAGCTGCTCATGTGTGTAGTTGTTTTTTGAAGTTATAACCGTAATACATATATATATATATATACACACACACACGCACGCACGCACATCTCTCTCTCTCTCTCTCTCTACACACACAAACCCCCCAATTCAAGAGGATCCAAAGAGAGATAAATATAATCATACTTGTTACACCCATCAGTGAAAATCAATGCCGCAAACCAAATCTTGCCATGAAATAAAAGGAAAATTATAAAGCTTCATTCATCCCGGAATCCTGGAGAAGAAGCTTATGGTACGTTAGAAGCATACATAGCATAAGCGTCAACTGGTCAACGTCACTCATATCCATCTACTTCTAAACATACACATGCAATCTGTTGGACCCCTTGGGGGAGCCCTCTTTTTCTCCCACAAAAAGACAGAGAGAAAGAAAGAGAAAGAAAGTAAAGAACAGCATGCATGTAAATATAGCGACTCATCTTCAGTCACAATCTGTGGACCCAAAATTTCTGGAATCAAGCCCACAAGACAAGCACTGTTCTTATTTGTGGAAAAGGACCATATAACAACTATTTTTAGCCAGAGAATAACAAAGATTGAAGACAACGACAGAATTGAGGGATGTCCGTTTCCCTGTGGGTCCTGTGTATTAACTACGAAGCAAATGAAAAAGAAGCAAAGGGCGGGTTACACTGACCTTATACCTATCTCTTCTAATTGTTGTGATGGATGATGAGATATGTCTCTTGTCTGCAGAATTTCTTCTTCAATAATGCCTGACATCGCTTACTTTTACAGTTTGGCTGGGCTTCTATCACAAGAAAGTCTCGGTTTCAATGTTCAAACTTAATACAGAGAAATTCAACTACGAGATTTATGGAAAGAGATGTTATTATCAGCCCCACGGTGAGCCGTCTTCAGATTAGCCTTTGTTGAAGCCTATCAAGTGATTAGCAGCAAGCTGAAAAGAAGGCAGTTTTAATTGTGGCAAGTGCAGTAGCCAAGTCCTTTTTCCCTGGCATATTACTGACTGATAGATTTCTTCATATCACCAAAAAATCTAAATCCAAGGAGTAATCAGATAATTTTAAAAAAGGGGGGTCGGTTCAGATAAGGAATAAGCATATCCAAATTGACAATGTCAACAAGAAAGCTGGTCACCATTATCAAGAATGATCGGTGCCCCTGAATTTAAAATGGAAGCCTGCACAAATTTGACAGGCAACAAATACTTAAATGAGCGTTTGGTATCCAATAAAATTACCAGTTGTAGCCCATTATATGACTAAGACTGCTGCTCTTACTCCGCTAGATGCACAATCCAAGAATATAAATGTCCTTTCACAAACACTTGGATTTAGACATCATTGAAATCGTGGGTTGGCACTTGACAGAACATAGAGGCTGAAGTGGTCAAGTGTATTATTCAGCCTTTTGTACCTTTTATACTATTCTGAAAATATAGATTAATTACAAGGCAAATTCTTAGAAATGAAGTTACAAAGCAGTCTAAAGACAACTAACTCTCCCATCTTCAGTTTGGAACTAGAGGATAATCCTAAGAGAATCTTTTAACACTTCCTCTTGGTAACACCTATTCTGAAATAATCATAGGCTTCACAGAAGACATGTAGACACAAGCATATAATGCAAATAACAGCAATTTCTCACCCTCATAGCCCTAATATTAACTAATCGCCATCCACAATCCCAATATTCTTATCCATTCCCCATCAATGAGTCTTGTAACAGACTTTAGTTTATTTGGCTTCAAAGACTTCAGCAGATTTTGTCAAACTAATGCTAGAGTACCTATTTTTTAATGGCATAAGGGTACGAATAATCAAGATACTCAAATATTACTTTCAAGCTAATGGACAAAATAATTAATAGAACTTAGATACCAAGGAGCTGCTTCCCTTGGCATTATAACATTTAATTTCAGTTGTGATATACATGTAACCATTAGGCAAAAAGCTGAAATAACTTGCCGCTGCTCTTTCTGATCATAATCTACATATCAAGATCAACATATATAACAAAATCTATAGCAAGTTGCACTAGTCACAAGCTATAAATATTAAATAGTGCATCTCATTTCTCAAATTTCATAAGACACATGGGAAATCATGTCAAATCCCTCTTCAGATTTTTCTGATTTTTCAAAATTTTTTCCAGCGGTAACCATGGACAGACTACAGACCTATCCTAATGCACAGAATAAACTAACTATTTTTGCACTCAAAACCCTATTTCATCCTTAAGTTTGTCTCTGAATAAAAGCCCTAAAGCACTGTTCAGGGTACTCATTCCCCAAGCGATCTCATTTTAACAGCCTTCAAATGCTTCCAATGTTAAACTTAAACCTTATTAACCACTAGTTGGATGTAATGTCACTGTCCCAGGGCAGTTGCTCTTTAATTTGAAAATAAGCAGGAATTATGAGATGTAATGAACATCTAGTAGCAGAGGTTTACTAAGAAGGAAAAGGGAACGCAAGAGTAAAGAACAACACCCATAAAAGTCCAGCAACAAGAGTACTGTCAGAGAAAAAAGCTATCTGGTTTGAAGCGGTTGCTAAACTATGCAAACATCAATGCATACCGCACTGTAAGGCCGAATAGTCTGTCGCATTCTGCATGTTAAAAGTTCTTGAGAAATACAGAACTGTATCAGATTATTAGATTGCTGAAAGCAGCTCAATGCAAAAAACTAGGAGAAACAAAGAAAAGAAATAACTCAGTGTCGTTCATCTTCCAGGACTTCCTGTTTATAACTAACAGGACTAGAACATCAAAACTTATACAAGTATCAAGTAACCAGCAAAATAGAAACCTTGGCATACTGTCCTAAAAGTTCCATCACCAAATCCTCATTCCCTTCAAAGAGTAAACAGTTTTTCCCAAAGGAAAATAGATAAATAACCAGCAACTTCAGTGCATCCCCATTGCCCCCAAATAAACCCTAGCTCACCTAATGCAGCCCCTAATGTTGTCGGCGCATCCGCTTTCTTAGTTTCTGGTATTTGTGCTTGTTCATCTTCTTTTTCCTCTTCTTCTTCACACTGTCTGCCCACATTGTCCGTGAATCATCCATCTCCGCATCCACGCTCTCAGTCGAACAACACCCAGTTGAAGAAACGGGATTTACAGGAAACCCAAATGGGAAGCTTGGAAAAATAACAGTGGACAAGGCGGGGTGCTCTTTTCCTGGATTTAGAGTGGCGGGTTGGTGAAATTCTGGATTGATCCCAACCAATGGGGAAGGACGAGAAGCAAGGGGCTCCAAGAAAGTTGGTGCATACGAATTGTGAAGCTGAAATGCAGAGACGATTCTGGTGACCGAAGATCTAGTGAGCAGCTTCGGGAGCGCCGAAGCCATTGAGTTGAATCGGAGTTGATGAGCTAGGGCGTTGCTTCCCTACGCGGAATGACGAATTGGGAATTGAGCCCGATGGAATGCCCGAATCGGTGAGCAAGCCTTGTGTTTGTTTGTTTGTACAAAACTATTTAGTTGGGTATAATAAATTATAAAAATAATTAATTAAATAATAAATTTTAATTATAATTTATTATGTTATAATGTGATGTGTTTGAATATTATTTTTTTAAAATTAATTTTAATATAATTAAAATTTTTTAAATAATTTAATTAAAATTAATTTTTAATTATATAAATTACTGTGTAATTTAATTTTTAAATATTAAATATTAATTTTTTAAAGATATAAAATTTAAATTTTATTAAGAAAAAAAAAGAATAGAGTCTGGTTTTATTTTTATTAAATTATGTATTTTTTTGTAATTTTTGCTTGGATCTATCTTTGTAAGTTTTTTTAAGATTTTTGGCAAGCGTTCCTCATACGCTTGGATTCTCAGCTTTGCAAAAAAATTAATTTTTCTAAAAAATTAGGGTGTGTTTAGATTTCAATTAGAAAAAATTAATTATTAAAACGTAATGATATTTGAACAAATTTTTAAAAATTGATTTTGATAAATTGAATATGTTTGGATGATTTTTTGAGAATCAATTTTGAATATACAAATAAATGATATAAAGAAAAGGAGCCAAATAAAGTTTTACAAATAAAAGAAATTTCAACTTTTTTAAAATGAAGTTTTTCAAAAGTTTTGTAAAATGAGGGTGTTTGAATAAATTTTTACAAAATTATAATTTTAATTTCAGAATTAATTCTGAATGAGGATCCAAATAGGCCCTTGATTTTTTGAAAAAGTCATCGTTTGAATAATTTCATGCAAAATTGATTTTTCCTCCTGATAAAATCGATTAATGTGCTATCCAAACACACTGTAACTCTATTCCAGCCGAGGATTAAGGATTGTTTGGCGCTGCCCCGATAAGCGAATGCCGAAGCTGACACCCGTGGGATTTTGAAGGGGGAAAAGAAAGAATGTTTTATGCTAACTTTTTTATTATTATTTTGTAATAATTAATAATATTTATATTTTATCCTTTAAATTACGGGCACAAAAATATTCTTCCTGCTTAAAATATTTTATTATTTTATCTTTTATTCTGTATGCTAAATGAATATCAAGATTATTTCACAAAAGATTATACTGTGCAACATATCATGATAATGATAAGGTGATGTACAAAATACGATTCCGTGAAAATCTGCCGAAATAATATGTCATAATGTGCGTAACGAAGAAATGCGAGAGCCGAGCAATAACACATGGGGACCCACACGTTGCAGGGAAATTCAAAAACTGAGCTGGAATTACTAATTAGAGTATATTACAGCCAAATATTGGAAAAGATTAAAACACACTGCCCCCATGCAGGATCGAACTACAGACCTTCAGTTTACAAGACTGACGCTCTACCACTGAGCTATAGGGGCATTGATTGCGCCCTGGATGTCGCAGAATATTACTATTTTGTATTTAGGAATTGCCTAATGCAAGGCAGTCCAACGTGATAGCCGGGCAAATGCCCTCCTAAAATAAAAAAAATTGCATGAATGTATATGGTAAAATTTACATTCTGCCTCCACTCATCTTTATTTTTTAAACCCACTAAAATATAGGCCAAATCAAATCACTGTTAAAACCTTATATTAAATAAATTGTCCCCACTAATCTAAGGTCACAGGTCTGGCACTTCGCTAATGTAATGGCATGTGATAATTGATAAGGACGTGCAGAAGTGTGATGTAGTTCAAGGTTTGAGAAGGACTTAAGTCTGGGCATACAGGCACGATGCACTTACTTTTCCTCTGCTTTCACACGGATCTTTGCGTAAGAAGAAGGGAAATGTTCGTACATGTCCAACAAAATGGTTCAAGGAACATGATACATGGGGTGATCCGTAAGCTTTATGCTCGGCAGGAAGGATGTCTCTAACGTATTGGGGTCGGAGCCAGAAAAAAGTGCATGGGGGCAAGCTGTAGTTTCCTGGGTACAATAATTGAATATATGCCTGTATTGTACTCCCTCCAATAAACTTTATTAATCACTTTTTTAAAAATTAAAATAATTCACTTTATAAATTATTAAATTGAATAAAAACATAATATTATATAATTTATTTACATTTTAAAAGTTATGCTCATAATTTTATTAAATTTTTTTTATATTTTTATTATAATAAAATTAATAAAAGTAATTTTTAAATAAAACCGAACAGAGTATTGGCCAAAACATCCACACACTTTGGTTATAGTATGGATGAAATGCCTCTTCGTTTAAGCATTATCGCGTCCTGTAAATTTGAAGAAATCCCATTGAATTGCGTGGGGACAAACAAACGCTATATATACATATTTATATCATCATCACCATCATCAATATATCTCCCATGCTTCCGGTTAGGCCGATGAACAGTGCAAAGCGCCAACACCACTCATGTTTTCCTGTTTATCTGAACAATAACGGCGGCTCTGTCAGTTTAGTGGCCTCTCTTCTTTTGAGATTCAATTTCAAATTCATCCTCTTCTTAAATCTCTCTCTCATTCTCCTTTACTTTTATATATACGTGTATTTTTTTTTAATTAATATTGACTTCTGGAAGAATAAATTTTTTGAATATACATGCTAAACAGGTGGAAATGCAGAGGAAAATTGACGACCTTCTCCTTCCTTTGTACTTATTTTCTCTCATTTTGCGCTTCTTCTATGATCTTTCTCCACTGTTTCTGATGATAAATATATACCTATTTGGTCGCAAGCTGTCTTTTCCTTTATGGGTTTGATTAGAAGCGCCAAACTTTAGGTTATGGGATACCAAGACTCAAAAGCTTTTCTCCCATCAATATTCCATTATTTTGTGCTTGTTCTTTCTTATGATTCCCACGCTAGCATATGAAGTTGTAAAAGTTTTCTGTTTTCTTTATGAAATATATTTTTATGATTCATTTAGGCAACGCTTGAGCATCAATTATTTCTTTGTATCTAAGAAGTGTTTTTTATGTCTGTCTATTGTGTTTCCATCATGAAGCATGTTCTGGTTATTACAATCTTATTAGCACTCATTCAATGCTTAATTTATATTCATCTTTTTATGATCCCTGCATCACACGAGATGCACAGTAAAATCTTATTTATATGCCTCCAAGTTCTCATAAAGTACACACTTGTAGCTAGCTCGCAACCTCAAATAATACAAGTGAAACAAATAGTATAGTATAAGTAGGGGGACCAAGGATTTAGATTTGATGTAATGCATTTGGATTCAATAGTATTTGGATTTGAATCAAATTTTTTATTTTAATATATAAAAGCTTATACATTTATATTTGATCTAAATTCAAATCCATATTTTATTATATTTATTCATAATTTTAAATTCTTTTCTATAATCTAGTAATTATTTGAAATTTTAGCATTTTAACTATCGTTGTTTCGGTGTCCTACCTCTTTAAAATTGAGTTAATATATAATTTAAATTTTGAGCTATAGGTTTATGAGCAATTTAAACCTTATATCTGTAATTGATACATTTTGAATCATGAATAATCAAACTTAATTAGGGCATCATCACTGTTATTATTAATTTAAAATGAACTCCTTGTTACTTTAAGTACCAAAAAAAAAAATATTCCTCTCTAGAAACCAATTCTGCCAAGATGACCTAGCTTAGTCAATGACCCCTCATCGTTGTGCTCTCCTCCATCATCGAGCAGTCAAGCTCCAAACCCCTCCTTCATCTTCTCTGTATTGCCCCATCGTAGCACATAAAGACTTTCTCCACTCTCAATCATCGACTCGTCACTCAGCTCTCCTTTAGACTTTCTTGCAAGTGCTTACCTTTAATCCCTCATGCTTGTTCTTGTTGTCCTCGTCTAGTAGCTCAGCTTTCCACACACTATATTAAAGATCTCTTCGTGGTTCTCGAGCTTAAAGCTGACAACTATGAAGTCTGCATTCTTGCATAGCTCTGATGATGTTAGCAGCTCTTGAGGTTCTCCAATGAAGAACTTCGCTTGATCTGTGATGTCAACGTTGCTCAGGAGAGTTTTGGTGGGATTAATGTGGTCGAGGTTCCCAACATTGCGGATGACTTAACCCTGAGTTTGGTGAGTTGCGACCATTATGGCTAACTTGGCGTACACGATCCATTTGGAGGGCATGCATCAGAGTCAGAGGAACACCAAGTGTTGATCTTAAAGCAAAGCTGCTTCTTGGACAACGGTGGTTGTGTCAAGAGAGAGGGGACGAAAATTAGAGAGATGCAAAGAGAGGGGAGGAAATATCATAGAAAGATGCAAAGAAAGGGAGAGCAAGGAGGAAATTTTGTCACGCAAGGTTCATACATGGATCTCACTAATTAAAATTACTGTCATTTAGTTCAAATTAATAGTAGGAGCCAAATTGTTTTAAGTTTAATTATTCAAAATTTAAAATATATTAATTATGGGTATATAATTCAAATTATCCTTGGATCTATAATTTAAAATTCAAATTTCATATTAACCTTTTAAAATTTTTTATACTACTCAAATAAAAGATTTTAAATCAATGTTTTTAGAATTGGACTGGATATTGAATCAAAATGCCAGCGATTTATAGTTTGTATGATCTAACCCAGGTTCATGGTCCAACTAGGCTGGACTAATGGTCGAACCGATAACATAATAATTAAATTAAAAAATTATATATGTATTTAATGATCTAAATATAAAAAATAAATATAAAATTACTGCTTAATTTAAAAATAAAATAAAATATTTTAAGTTTATCATAACTTAACAAATCATATGATGCAACATAATATTAAATGATTAAAAAAGTTGATCATTTCTAAAAAAGAAAAGAAAAGGCTATTTTTTTAGCAATTCAATTTTAAAAACAGATCTAGTTCTCGGTTCCCATTTGACTGCCATCAAAAGCAACCTAATCTGGCTTAACTTTTCAAGCAATTTTTTTGACTTGATTGAGTTGTTAGTTTGATCAGTCAACAATCTAATTGTTTGGTTCGATTCATTTTTTAATCATTGTTTTAAATACATTAATTTTAAATTTAAATTCATTATTTCAAATGTTAAGTTAAAGAATTTTGAGATAATAAACTTTTAGTCCCTAAATATATCGTTTATCAATTTAATCTCTCAAATTTAATTTTTATTAATTTAATTTATTAAATTTATTTCAATTATCAATTTAATCTTTATTATTTAAAAAGGAAGTTATATCGTTAAAATTTGTTGACATAGATAATAAAATATTGATAATAATTATGCAAATTAATGAAAAGAAGCAGGGCGGATCCAGAAACAATTGTGTGGGGCTAAAATGCAAAATTACATAATAGTTGGGGACAAATTAATTTTAGCATTTTTTTACAAATAGAAATAAAGTTTTTTTTTTTGTGACATGAGAGGTGCTCGGCCCACGATCAATCCCTAAAAAACAGTATAATTATTTATATATTAAAAAAACTTAGAAATTTTTAAAAGAAAAAAATAAAATATAATGTAAGGGATTATATTAATAAAGATTAAATTAAATTTACTTTCATTTAATTATATGCATATTAAATCATCAACATACTTTGCACATTGAATTTTTTTAAGAATCAATTTTCTTTTTAGAACTTAAATAATTTACGCGATAATTTAAAAAATATAAAAAACTAAATTAATAAAAATAAAATTTGAATGATTAAATTAATAATTGAGACAAATATAGGAACTAAATATTTCATTATCTCAAGAATTTCATATGGCTATTCTAAAAACATTGAAGGACAAAACTAGTACTCTCTCAATTTAAAAATGTGAGACATTTTTAATCGAATCTTATTCCCCAATAAAGTAATTACCTACTTTCAAACTAATCATATCTTTTTATATTTATTTCTATTAAATACCCTATAATAAATATAAAGTTACTATCAATAGGGATAATTTTAGAAAAAACAAATGATTATATCTTGAAAGATTAAAAATGCCTTACATTTTTGAACATCTAACTCTTCAAAAAATATCTTATATTTTTGAACGGAAGGAGTATATGTGTATTTTGAAATAATAATTATCAATAACTATTAAATATATAATAAAATTTATATTATCAATAAATAATAATATATAATAAAATTTATAACAATTTATATATTCATCCTTCAAACTAGGATAACATATATAGGTAAATGTGTTTAGTTAGGTATTTATCAGACAAATTTACTTCATAAAAAATTCACTAAAACATGCAATAAAAAATAGCTAAAACATTTTTATACTAAATAAATACTTTTCCTTGGAGATATTTTCAATTCGATTTGTAAAAGACTCCTTTGCTCGATGTTACTCTTACTAAATATTAGATTAAAAAAAAAGATAAAAATAATATTCTATTTAAAATAATGATATTTTTTTTTATTATATTTATAAATAACCCTTAACGCGTCCTCACTTCCCTCGGTGCTACTCGCAAACCGGAGCACGAGGGCTTCTCGTTCTCCGCATGAACTCTCAAACTCTCGCCCCTCAATCTGCATTTTACGAAGAGTGCTGCACTTATTGACTCTTCCTTCTATCTTCCTGACACGTAAGTACTCTCTTCCATCTATTGTATACCTATGCATTGAGAATCAGAATCAGTCATGGTTTAGAGGTTGTCGGAGGGAATGTGACTAAATTGAACAACGTAATCCCACGGTTCTTCTTTACCATTATTATGGATTGATCGCACTTGGATTATCTATCACAAAGATTTGACTCAGTAACTCGTAAGTTGCATTACCCCTTAAAAAAAAAACAAAAACAAAATTGGTCCAAAAGAAGCACAATTCCAAAGCCCAGTGGCTGCCGTTTCTCACAGCTACCGTGGGTACTGGCCGATGACCAGCCCGAGGCCTGATGAAAGAAAGGCCCTGGAATTCGGCTTTTTATTGAATACTGAGTCTCTTGACTGAGAATGAAGAACCCCCCCTTTAAGTAACAGAAGTATTTGCTTGATGCTATTTATGTCTGTATAATATATAGATGATGCTTGTAGCCCTAGACTCCTAACCTCTTTCAAACTCGACATATCATGCTCAAACTCACATGTAAGTGATTGGATGAACATATTTGGACTAGACGTTAGTGATGCTGCAAAGTAGAAGAATGTCAATAGCTGTTAAAATAGGCTTCGCTCTCTAAATTCGTTATATATTTTAAATATTTTAATTGTCCAAATTCATTGGCCAATTCTCATGTATGGTTTTGTTGAGTTCACGTAGCAAATCTTATTACTTGTGCTTTAATGTAGTTGTCACGTGCTGTGCTTCACCCTTTATATGTCATGTCGAATCCCTCAAGGAGTTTCGGTGCATCTGATAAACATCAAAGAGTAGGACCTGATTATTTTGGTTACTATGCTCATGAAGTAGTAAACTTGTTGTCACGAGATGATAATGATTTGCAATCTTCTAAAAAAACATCCAAGCCTCCTCAAAATTCATCAGGACAGGACAGTGGAAAGAGTACAGAGGAACATAGAGTTTCTTCTGGGTCATTAAATAGTGATGATTCAGACTTCAAAAAGGAAAGATTGACATCACTACTCAGGCAAAGTGTCACTGATCTTTCATCTGAAGTCAACGAGGTATATCAAGCATGCTGAACTAGTTCTTGTTGTAACTAAGGTTAGGAGCCATAGTGTAACTGCAAAATTTGGAAGATTGAGGTTTGACTTTTATACATTTCAACAATCTTAACGATATAAATTGCCTCATGTTTGTCGTTTCTCCAGTCTATAACTTATGTGTTGAGGGAGCTATTCTGTACAAGTTTCAAACTTGCCAATCACATTATCTTGAATGAGAATTAGCTATAGGCATTTTTGTAAAGAAATGAGTATAGTTGCTGTAGAATCTTTTTTTTTTTTTTGGCGTAAGTTGGCTAGAACAGAAACAATCACAGACCTGTTTGGAGTTAGTGGAATGGATTGGTTGTACTTAATGTTATGCATGGAATGTGACATCTACACATGTAGATGAAAATGCTATCTGAAGTTCAGGACAGTTCTTGTATTAATGTCTCAGGGAGTTGATGATGTGCAATATTTGTTACTTTTGTTTTAATTTTCTCATATTTCTTATTCAATCACTGCTTTTTATCTTCAGAAGAATACCCTGTATTAGTGTATAAAGCACTTATTAGAACTTCCTTCATTCAGATTCAAAAATCTTACTAATATAAAACAAATTTTGCAATGCTCTCCATTAGTTGATAATTGATATCATTGATTATTTGGTTTTGTTCTATATGTTTGAAGTGTGTGTTTGGGGAGGGTTTTGATTATTGAGGATTTTAATACTATGCATTGTGTCTAGCGTATCCCATCCATATCCAAAATTTTATTTTGGGATAATTACATACAAGTCTCACAAAATACATTAATTCTTTTAAAGTCCATTGATAACTGAACTAAGGAAAATTACAACACATTGTGTTGTCAATAGCCTTAACTCAGTTGTCAATAGACTAATTGTATTGTGTGGGACCTTAAAGTAATTCTCCCTTTTATTTTTCCTCTTTTCAACATTACATGGAAGACAAGAGTTCATCTAATGTCAACCTTTAGGTTTTAATATCGTTATTAGGGGAAGCCAAATGAAGCAAGTAGACCATGTGTATTTTTTTCATGTGCCTTTGTATCTAGTAAACCTATTAACATAATATAGCTCTGTAACAGTCTTCACAAAAATCTGGAATAGAATATTTGGAGCAGGTGAGGAATATATTTTCTGTTTTCCACATAAACAAGGGAAGACCAACTGTTTTTACTGGTGCGATTTCGGAATTGAAAGGTGAAATGGGAAAAGTTATGTCTTTGGGTGTTTATTGAAGCAAAAGAAGAGTATTTCAAGATTTGACGTTTGCGATTATTTTCTCCGAGGCACTGTCATGGTTTCAGTTGGGTGCTTTGTATTTGCTCTTTCTGGAGGAATCTTGTTACAAGGTTCTCAGTGTGATAAGAAAGCTCTTGTTCAACGTTGCTTTTCTCATTTTTTTGTCTACAAACCATTCTTTTTCTTGAAGTTGAAGTTGAACAACTTTCCTTCACTTTTTTTTTTTATTAATTTTATTGAAGTCTTCTTTTACCTTCTAAATTTATAAAATCTTTCATATGAAACAAATTCATGAACATAAAGCATATACCCTGACATTATTCTTCTTCTTCACCTTCTCCTTCTCATCCTCTCTCTCTCTCACTCCGGCCTTCCAAAGTGTTTTAGTCTTTGCTGTTTATTTTTCACTCCCAATGCTTATACTCTAAACTCTGGCAGAAGTATATCATCTTAATATCATTTTCAGTTTGGGTTCCATCAGAACTTTTGTTTGTCTGGACAAGAAAAGCTAGTGACTGTCTAGTCTTGAAATGACAGATGCTCGAGCCAGTTTTAGCTATGCGAAGGTTGCAATCCAGGCTAAAAGGTGAGAAGCATTCGTCTGGTCATGCTGTTGCTGTACCTGATGATGATGCAGTGCAAATCCCTTCTAAAAAACGGAAGGTGTCAATGTCATCCCTTGAAATACACTTTCATATCAGACTTTCTATTACTTGTCTTGTGTTTGATTCTAATTATGAACAGGGTGATGACAATCAATTAGGTCCAAACACAAGTCCAGAAGAGAAGAATGAAGAGGTGAGACTAGAAACCGATTTCTACTGTATCTTTGCTGTGAAAGGTATGTTGTGGGTGTGGCGATGGTATGAAAAAGGAAGGACATTTCGTAAGTGAAGGATTCCAGCATTCTGCTTTTGTAAATTTTCAGTATCTTACATCTTTTTGGTGAAAAAGTACATTTTTAACAAAAGAAAGAAAGTGGCTTACAAGATAGATGAGGTGCCCCCCCCCCCCCCCAAAAAAAAATTACAGAAAATCAATAAACTACGGAAAGTCAATTGCATTAGTTATACACATACACATGCCAAGGTGATTTCCCTTAACAATCCATTAGCATAGCCTGAGGCAAAGCCAAAGGTAATCTCCTCCTTAAGTAAATTGTTGGGATGAACTTCTCAAAATTCTGAGACTTGGTTCGAAAACTATGATGCATATCAGTGGAGAATCTATTACTGTATCATAGGCATATGGAAGGAAGTACTGGCAGATTGAAGCCAAAATTTTGGTTCTATGAGTGATGCATGTGGTGATATAGAATGTGCTGAAATATGTGCTTCAAAAAAACTGTCAACAAGCTGATGTATATGCTTTATCTTATTCTCATTTTAGGTGAATGTTGATCTTCATTTTCTGTTGGAGAATGACCGAGTGCAGGTTGAGGAAATAGTGAAGAAACATGCTGACCAATTGTCAGGACGGGTAATTATCTGAATTTTTGTGTTCAAGGGCAGGATCATCATCTTCAATGCCTTTTCATGTTTTGTGGCATTCATACAAGGAATAAGTGATATCAAAACTTAAATTTATATAATCATGTATTGCTGTTTATATTGGTATCTAATATTTTCCTTCAGCTAGGGTATATGGAACAGCAACTGGAGCTGCTTCTTGATGCTGTAACATCGACATGCAGGTATATTGTGAATTTTTCAATAATAATAATAAAAAAGGGCGTGGTTTGAACTTGTGATGCTTTCAAGTGGTTTAAGGAAGGAAAAGGCAATTGTTTCTTCATTAGTTTTTGCTAGAATGCATGAAAAGAGTATCCTGGCTTCATATTTCTGGCAGCTGTTTCAATTTTTTGTTACTTGTTATTTGGCATTATGTTTGAAAAGGATGATTGTTGATAACCACTTCATTGGTAATTTGATGTCATAATTTCTTTCACTTAACTTACAGGCCCATGACTCTTGATGAGAAACAGCAGCTCCAGAAACTAATTCAGAAGCTACCACCTAGAAATCTTGACCGTGTTGTGGAAATAATCAGTCAAAGCAAGCCAGTAGAACAGCCTTGTGACCAATTACTTGTTGATCTGGAAAAAGAGGTAGTGTGATATAACTGGGATTTGGTTTTGGAACCTTATTCAAACTGCTTCATTCTTATAATGATGAGTTTATGCAGGATAATATTACACTATGGAGACTGCATTATTATGTTAAAGCTGTTGAGAGAGCCAGAACACTTTCATGCAGCCAAAGGCTTGATTAGTTTTTTTTTTTTTTTTTTTTACCAACCAAAGGCTTGATTAGTTAAATGCTGTAAAAGTTTGAACTGTAGCTCCAGTCAATCAGGATTTTTAAGTAGCAGACCCGCATCTTACTATGGGTAGATTGTCAGTCTAGGATTTTTTCCCCCTGTTAATTCGGTAGCGATGGGAAGAAACTTTTCGATGACAAATGATGATAATCCACTAAGTCCCTTAGCTTTAGAAAGGCCTATACAAGGTTTGGAAGTATATTTTGCAACTTTTGATGGATGTACCTATTTTCTACTGCGTAGTATCCGCTAGTTTGTAAATTCTATGATGAATATGAAGCAAAAGCAAATATTCTCGGAGATCTTATTTTTTGAAAAACAAAAAAAAAAAAAAAAAACATTGTACCCTTAACTTAGCCCTTCCCTAAAAGAAAGGGAGATGTACATACCCACACACGCACACAGCATATGTCAATGTTGGGTTCAAATTCAAGACCTTTTCCAAGTGGAAGAGGCGGCGATGCTACTGCAACAACTAACTATTGACTTAACACCTAAATTTTCTCAGAGGTCTCAAATGTTAGTAATTTTTTATCCACATTTTTATCTTCTCTTATTATTTTAGAAATACTCTTTTCATCTTAAACTATAAAATAATTTAAAATAAAATTACGTATAATAAAACAAAAATAACTATTTTATAAGGTTAACTTTTTAAAACAAAACCATGGACTTTTAAAAATGTCCTTATTTTTTAATTATTATATTATAATATTATTTTAATTTTTTTGAAAGGCAATATCTTTTTTGTCAAATTGTCTTATATAGTGCGACAACAAAATTTCTCTGAAATTATTTTATAAAATTATCTTATAATTTAAAATGGATGAAGTATTTTATAAAATTAACACTTTAGACAACATAAACTGAATCTTCCTATGGTTACCTGCCTAATGTGATAGTAATTAATTACGATTTTCATTAATTAGCTTTAAAATAATTTCTCTGTGGAATACAAAATGTTTATGCTCAAGTTTTGCACTTGATTCATTCCCTTTTTAAAAAGGGCACTCATGTCTACCATTTTTATTCCCAACTTGCTCGATAAAACAAGGAAAGTAATCCTCTCCCATGACATTCACACGAACTTAGAACAGCGACCAATACCATCAGACCCCATTTCTATCCGTAGACGTTTTGCTTGTTGGATTCCGGATTTGCTGTCCAAAAGGGTTTTGCCCTAACTGTTGTTGAGCTATCTTTTTAGGCTCAGTTTGCCAAGCAGAAGGTACAATAAAATGCCAGTCTTATACCTGCAAATCATAATTCCTTTTGGACTTTTGGTAAATTTCAGTTCAAAATTTAGAAAATGTAGTTTTGCAAATTTTAATCCAAACACGTGAGCAATCCCACAGATGCAGAGCTTCACATTCATTCAGTCATGTATGGGTTTGAAATTCCTGTAAGCAATGACTGCATAGAAGGGATCTAGCCCAGACATTAGTCCTAAAAGCTTCATGATCCAACCCACAGGGGAATTGCTCTCCTTGGCATCGTCCTTAGAAGGAAACTTACGAACAACCTCAGGCTCTGTGAAACCTTCGACGCTTTGGAAGTACTGTACCACAAGTTGTACCCTACTGTACGCAGTGCCTTCCCTCCACGCGCTTATGGCTTTCTCATAGAACATTCTGTTACTAAAACTCACTATGAACAATCCTCCTGGCTTGAGTATTCGAAACACCTCCGCGAAAACCTGTTCTGATCTGTGTTAGTGATGTTCTGTCTAAGCAAAACACAGATAAAGACCTAGAGAATGCAAGGTTTTAATATTATTATATTAGTACTAACCTGCTCAGGTTGTTGCAGATACTGCACACTAACAGTGCACAACACTGCATCGAAACAACAACTGTCGAATCCAAACTTGTTATCCTCGTTCAGATCCCTCACAACAAAGTAGTCCAGTCTGGGATTCCTGGCCAGCTCTTGAGCATTCAACCCATGCCCCACCACTCTTGTGTAATTGACATCATTGGGAAGATGGCTAACCCAAGAGCTCATGAGGTCAAGAATCTGCATCTCAGGCCTCAACCTCTGCCTGTAAAGACTGGTGAGTGTAGAAATGAAGCCATCGTCGACATGGGTCACCAATCGTGGGTATAAGTAGAAGTCTCTGTCTGGGTATGTGTTCAGTTTGGTTCTGCCTTCTGGGGTGAGAACAAGGCGTTTGATTTTGCCGACTGAGGATTGTTGAGGGTTGAGATGATGGCTCTCGTTTGAAGTGCTTGCCATTGTGAATGAAGTTCGCTGGGTTTTGAACAGAGATGAAGAGATGGGTTGCAGATTGGTATGAAACTTTGTATAGATGGTTGGAGCCATGGATTGGAGCTTCAGATGGAGAGAACTAGAGCTTCGAATGATTTTGTTTTCACTGGATAAAATTACAGGCTAATTTTATGAATTGTAATAGATAATCTTCCAGTGGCTGTCGTAGGAGAACCGAGAACCAGAACTACTTTCATATCTTTTGGGCCTTAATACCCTAATTATCATCAAGTGTTTGTATTTGGTTCTATTGATTTTTGGGGTCTCAACATATGTTATCTCTCACTTAATTAAATGCATTAAATTTAAAAAATGATTACTAGTAAATCAAGCAATATTGAATCTATAATTACAAAAAATTAAACATACAAGTAAAAAATTTTACGATGAGCTGATCTCCCAAACTTTTGGTAAACAAAAATATCTGATCCTAACTCCTAAGCCAAGAGCACTTCTGCTTACAGCTGTTCGGCTAAAAGTTTTCCTTGCGTTATTTTAATTTCCATTAATGAGCTAGATTAAGCCAGTGGAATAGGAAGGCAACCAAACGAGCCCTTAGCGAAGGCGCTCGTAGGCGGGCCTCTATCCCTGCGTTTGAGGCTCAACCGACGGACCAGGCCCCACTTAGACTTTCTTCCACCGCCGATCTCCGTTTCACCCGTTATCGACCGCCGGCAACCTTGGTAGCGATACCGGCTCCACCCGTCCCTGCCTCGTCTTGATGTCGCTCAGCTCCATTTGCAGCGGGTGCTTCAGCACTCCGAACAAACCGTTATGATGCTTCCAGCTTCCGCTGCTCCGGCGCCGATGTTCACCATCCGACGATGACTGGAGGTAGGAAATCGACCCTCTATGGCGACCGGAATTTAGTTTCCCAATGGACTCCGACCTCACGAGGAAAGGATTCTTCCGTATTGTATCTGCTGGATTCGAGTCCGTCTGACGACCTATGATTTTGCCGCAGAATACGATGTCGTTTTGGGAGGCGGCCTTGGCAGCGGGATCTGAGATCGCCGTGGGGAATTCGAACTCAAAGTGGTTCGGCTTCATCTGAGAAGCGGGTTCGAGAAGAGGATTCATGTCAGAGCATTCTTGTAGGGAAGGTTTGTGCTTCATTACTTTCTAATATTGTAAGGTATCTTTATGAGATGAAAAGAAACAAGAGAGTTAGAGCTGAGAGGCTGAGTGACCCTATTGTGAATTGTGAATTGTGAATTATGGAGCAACATTGAGGGTTGGTTATATACAGTTAGGGAGGTGACGTGACTGAAAGCTTGACTTGAAAGATCGAGAAGTTGAAGAGAGAGCGTGAAGGAGACTGCAGAGTAGATGGTAGAATACAGAGATCGAAAAATTGACTAGGTCATGAAAGGAAAAAGGAATGTTTGTGTTTGGTTCATGAGATGTTTCTTGGAATATAAAGGTAACGTGGGATTTCTAGAGGGCATGAACGGTTGTTTCACGCTCTGGGATTGCTTTCCGCTATTTATTCAAAGGATCGAGTCTTCCACGCAATGAAAACAACTTTTTGAAAGTTGAAATACTAAGCTTTGTTTGTGATCAACCGCTTTGAACTCGGTAGGATTCCACCTTTAATGTCAACTTGGAAGTCCTTTGGATTGGTATGAGCTTTGAACAAAAGACCTCTATAGTTTGACTCTGTTTTTATGTGACACAAGAGTCTATGGCTTTGTTCTTTATGGACCCTGCAGCTGTGGCAAGCTGTGTTTGGATGGATTCAATTGAAGAGCAGCCATGAATTTATTCTCAAATTGTATGATTTTCATCAACCCTGCCCCATTATATGTGTGTGTATTGATTGCACGCTTTTCTACCTTAGATGTTGAAGAAGCCAAGAAAATGTACATAGTTACCAACTAGCATATAATTCTGCTGGTTGAAGGCTCCGTTAGCTTAATTAATGATCTCAATTTGCTCTTTATTAGGTTCAACAAGTCTATTCTAGATGGATCAAGCTTCACTCCAAACCCAAGCCCACATTGATGAATGGGGACTTATGTGGATATTAATGAGATGTCAAGGTTCTTGAGTGCAATAATCTATTTTTTTTGGTAAGGTGTTACATATTCCTTTCGAACCATAAGTTATAGTTAACTAATTTATGATTTATGAATAATATTAGTTGAAATTTTAAATTCTTAAAAATGTCAACATCTTTTCATTTATTTTATACAAAAGTCTTTATAATAATAATTAAAATTTCAATGCATGATTTTTTAAAATAAAGAATAATAAATAAAGTAAGGGCATAATTGAAAAAACAAATATAAATGTTATCTAATGTGCTATATTTTGGATCAGATGAGGTGTATAAAAGATACCTTATATTATGATAAGGAGAGAGTATATTACAAATAGTTTAGTAGGAGATTCATGGTCTCAATTAAGGAAGGGAATAGGCTAGGCCCCTAACATGGGCCTACAGCCTAGCCTATATCAAGCTTATCTTAACTTATGAGTCCAACAAGTCGACTTATTTACACACACACACATATTATGTAACATATTACTAATACATTAATTTCACCATTTGATTTTTAACCAATTTATTCCTTTTGTATTTTTAGTTATATTTTCAATCATATTGAATTTATATATTAATTTTAATGTTATTACTTTATTGTTATATTGTATTATAGTTGGTAAGTCCTTTTAATTATTACATATTGTAATTGATACAGGTTATGTATTGTATATTATAATAATCTTAAAGTATATTTAAAACATTTAAAACTAAAATGAAAATTTATTTAAAAGGATTACTTTTAAGTAAATTTTTAAATAGGTTTTTAGGTCAAATCAGGTTTGAAGTAAGCTCAAACTTGAGCCGTGAAAAAAACTATATACAAGCTTTAGGTCAATTTTAAGTTTTTGATTTATTATATAAGCTTAAATTTATTTAATTAAAGTTTAACTCAACCTAATCTATTTTTATTTTACTCTCAATAAACATGAACTTTTAGTTGGATTGTTGGGCTGCCTCTTGTAGCCATAATTTCAGGGACTTCACAATTCACATGCTACGGCTGCTCTCGTTTTTCTCGAGTCAACAACAATAACTTCTAATAACTACTCATTTTTATTGACTGATTTATTTAACTGTATTTTTCTTATCTACTTTTTAAAAAATAAATAATTCACTAAAAATTGCCGCGTTCACTTGTGTTTGACATGGGAAAAAATGACGTGCACATTGTAAAAATTCTTCTTTGCAAACACAACTTTATAACTTTTATCCAATTACGCATCCTTGAAGAGTTTTACCAGGGGAAAAAAAAAAAGATGACAAAAAAAGTGTCATTTATTGCGCTTTATATGATGAGTTTCTTCCATTTAATGGTGGGTTGGGTCTTTTTCTCAGACAAATATTCTTTCCGTCGTTATATATAAAAGATGTTTCTAGCAAAATAACAATAAAAATTTATTATTTTATTGAAATTATATGTTTCTTTTATTTTTATATATAAAATATTTTTAATTAATCTCACATACCAATACAAATAAAATTTTATTATTTATTTGAAATTACATAAAATTACCATGACTTTCTAGTTTTTTTCTTAATAATGTCATAATTAATATCATGATAGTAATGGATAGAACACACAGTTAATATTTCCTTTTTCAAGATAATGACAGAATTATTTAATTACTCAAAAAAAATATAATATTCCTTATATTTAAAAATAAAATAATTTTTTTGAAGACATTTTATATAAAAAAATCGGAGGGAATAAAAGCACAATAATTAGTTTTGATGTTTATGTTTGTCTTTTATGTTTGGGTCAATTTTGATTGTAATCTTTCTGGCCTTCTATATTTTTCAAGTTCTGAGCTTAAGAGGAAAGCCCATTGGACTTTTGTCTGCAATTGTCTCGCTTTGTTTATTTAATTTTTTTTTTAAATAATGAGCGTTAAACCTAATAAAAAAGACTGGTCTCTCATAATATGACAAATTAAAACTTGAATTCCTATTAAGATTAGTGTAAGTATATACATTTTTCTTATAAAAAATGTCTAGTTTAAATTCTAAAATTCAAGTATAACCAAACCAAATTTAGAGGTAAGTAAATATAAAGATTTAGTCATGTTCTTCAAATATTAACATTATTAAAAAAATGTATTACTAAGTAATTATTTTTTATGAACAAATAATAAATAATAAATTTATTGAAAATATTTAATTTAGAAATTTATTAGTAAATAGTCTATTAATATATGTAAATTAAAGTCAATATAAAAATTATTAAAAGAAATAAAGAATTACATGAACATGAAAAATAAGACTTTTACTATTAATTGGACAAAGCTTAATACCTTATAAGCTCAAATATACTTATAATAAAACAATTTTAAAAAAGGAATTTTAAAAAAAAAATCACTTGGTCAAGCTTCCATGACCGGTCAATTTGTAGCCTAGCTTCACAGCCTGCAATGCAACTATCTCAAAATGTTAAAAAGGCAAAGAATATATTACTAACGACTGTTTGGAGGTGACCTAAAAATAAAAGGCAAAAAGAGTATTGTTTGACAGTGATGAACAGTACTTTTGACCATCTGAGGTCACTTGAAAATAGAAGGCATAAAAATACCGGTTCACTTTATTAATTATTTTTTAAAATAGTGAAGTAATCTAATTTATAAATTATTGAATTAATAGGGACATTTGCACATATAATTATTTCATAAAAGCAAGTAAAAGAAATAACCTATCCTTTCTTAAATTTAAAAAATGACCTTTTTAATATTTAGTTTATAATTAATTTATAAAATTGTCCTTTTAATATTTACTTTTTGTAAATATCAGAAGATTCAAAACGTAAAAAATCTCTAGAATGAGAGAGATGAATGTGAGAGAGAAGATGGAACTGGAGGTGAGAGAAATGAATGCAAGACAGCAGAGCAATGTGAGAGAATCATAATCACAACCGCGAAGACAAACGCAAGGTGAGATATATCGACGAAACAAAGCACATCGACAGGGAAATGGAGCTACAAATTCATATTGTTTATTTTTTTTAGTTTAGATATTTAACTTTCTATGATAAACTAAGAGTGCAAAAATATTTGTGTATTCTATTTGATTTGTTTTGGAGAAATGATTGTGTGTTTTTCGTATTACTAATTCACAATACTACATCGTTGATCTACTATTGTATATCACTGATATACTATCATAGATCAACATAATTAGATAATCAGACATAAACTTGTCAATCCTCAATGATATAATATCACAGATTAATAATATAAAAAATACATAATTATTTGTTCAAAATGAATTAAACAGAGTTTGCAAAAATTTTGATGTTACTGAGAGTGAAGATGGTGAACATTTGATAACAAATAATAGATTCAAGTTTAATTTTCTGCTTTAAGAAATAAAAATTTTTCTTCAATATCTAATGTCCTCTTTATTCTTGAACAAAATAAAGAGAGAGAGAGAGAGAGAAAAAGTTGTGCGATGAAAAAAAAAATGATTCAGAGAAAAAAGGTAAAGATTCAATCTGTTAAAAATAAATTACAATAAATATATTATATTTTAATAATAAATTTAATATGAGGATAAAAAAGTAAAATATATTTAATTAATTTTACAAATGAGCTATATTCCAAATACTTAAAAATTTTATCCATAATTTATGAAAGCTATATTTTTTGAGGTCATTGAACTAATTTCCTCAAATTATTAATAATATGTCTTATTTAAAAAAAATGTCTAAATTATCTTAAAAAATAAAAAAAAGACAAAAATAATATCATATAATTTATTTTCTATTTAAAACTAATGTTGTAATTTTATTAAATTTTATTTTTTATATTTTTATTATATTGATATTAATAAAAATAATTTATAAATAGAATTAGAAGTATCGTCGATAAACGGTAGTTTTGATCAGTTTTATCATACGGAGATGACAATGAGAGAGATATTGAACTATGATACTGATATTGATTTCTTCTTTCACCTCACAATAAAGGGACTCTTACTTCTTGGCTCGGGTAAGGGCCCTGTTTCTCAACTTGGAAGCGAGATCAGCAGCGCCAAGTCCCGTCAAATCACCGTTTCATTATCTCAAACGTGTCATTCACCGCCACCAATAAGGTAACCACATATTAGCAAGATCTAAATTTGTGCAGTGAAAAATTCGAGGGAAAGAAAATAAGATTGGGCTTGAAAATGAAAAACTAAAAAAAAAATATAAATTATAAGTAAAATTAAAGCATCCCTAAGCAGCGAAAGAGCAAACCTAAAACCCTCAGGCTGCTTTTGAAAATGGAGTTCGCATAAGACTGACATTAAAACAAAACATGACTCGGCAGACTGAAACGAAAACTCTTTGCCGCCATCAAGAACCCAGACTTGCATGTTAAGGCTGCAAGACAACGACAGATACTCAAAACTATAACAAAAGCATCCGACTCTTCAATGACGAAACTAACAATAAACCACTGATTTCTGCAACCTTGATACCATGTAGTTGCAGAGAAATCACTTGCCTCCCTTCTTCTGGGCTGCCTTAGTGACCTTGGTCCAGTTGCGTCCTTCTTCTCCACGTTCTTGATGACTCCCACAGCAACAGTTTGACGCATGTCCCTCACAGCAAAACGTCCAAGTGGGGGATACTCAGAGAAAGTTTCAACCACCATGGGCTTGGTGGGAATCATCTTAACCATACCTGCATCACCATTCTTCAAAAATTTGGGCTCCTTCTCAAGCTCTTTACCAGATCGCCTGTCAATCTTGGTCAAAAGCTCGGCGAATTTAACAGCAATGTGGGATGTGTGGCAGTCAAGCACAGGGGCATAGCCATTTCCAATCTGACCAGGATGGTTCATGATGATAACTTGAGATGTGAAGTTGGCAGCCTCCTTTGCAGGGTCATCTTTAGAGAGTTAGAGGCAACAAAACCACGCTTCAGATCCTTGACTGCAACGTTCTTCACATTAAATCCCACGTTGTCACCTGGAAGAGCCTCCTGGAGAGCCTCATGGTGCATCTCAACAGACTTAACTTCAGTTGTCAGTCCCGAGGGACCAAAAGTCACCACCATACCAGGCTTCAGAACACCAGTCTCCACTCGTCCAACTGGCACGGTACCAATACCACCAATCTTATAGACATCCTGCAAGGGAAGCCTGAGAGGCTTGTCTGAGGGCCTCTTGGGCTCTTGGATCTGATCAAGAGCCTCAAGGAGGGTTGGACCCTTGTACCAGTCAAGGTTGGTGGACCTCTCAATCATGTTGTCACCCTCGAATCCTGAGATAGGGGACGAAGGGAATTTTATCTGGGTTGTAACCAACCTTCTTCAAGTAGGAAGAGACTTCCTTCACAATTTCATCATATCTGGCCTTTGAGTACTTAGGGGTCGTGGCATCCATCTGTTACAAAGACACGAAAAGGCAACATAAATTCTGCTGTGAAACACAAATGCAATAATCAGATGTGACCAAAGCAGTGTGTGCTCAAAGAAAACTACACTCATACCTTATTGCAGCAGCAGATCATTTGCTTGACCCCAAGAGTGAAAGCAAGCAGAGCATGCTCACGAGTCTGTCCATCCTTTGAAATACCTGCTTCAAAACCACCAGTAGTGGAATCAATGATCAGGACGGCACAGTCAGCCTGGGAAGTTCCTGTAATCATGTTCTTGATGAAATCACGATGTCCAGGAGCATCACTGACTGTGCAGTAGTATTTGGTGGTCTCAAACTTCCACAATGCAATATCAATGGTAATTCCTCTTTCACGCTCAGCCTTAGCTTGTCAAGCACCAGGCATATTTGAATGATCTCTTGTTCATCTCAGCAGCTTCTTTCTCAAATCTCTCAATAACACGCTTGTCAATTCCTCCAAGCTTGTAGATCAAGTGGCCAGTAGTAGTTGACTTCCCAGAGTCGACATGACCAATAACCACAATGTTGATGTGAGTCTTCTCTTTACCCATGATGCCTTAACAGGAGATACTGTAAACAAAGATAATCAGATTATAATTCTCAATATCACAAACAAAACATTCGTTCATTGGAGAATAACTTGGAAGAATCCATCAATGCGGTTTGACATTTAACAGTACATATCATCGTCATTATTCATAAATTTGAAATGATCAAACTCAACATTTATCTCTCCAATAGCGACAACAATCACCATTGAAATGGCTAAAAAAATTTTCAATCCATCAACTAAAGTGCGTTCACATATTGATATGTTGAAGAAAATTAGTCAAATAAAAATGCCACACCAAACATTCCAAAAAAGTATTAAAGTCCTTATTTCAGTCTTGATGTTGATTTATCTTATCACGAAACAAAAAGAAGAATAAATTACTCCACATTAAGGAGAATGCAAAAAGATTAAGTCAAAACTTTCATATGCATACCACGACTAAGAATAAAAAGTCATCTCAGCCAGAAGATCAAATATCAATGAACAGGGGACCACAAATCAGATATATGTAAGCAAGAGCTCAAGCATGTTCAATATATCACACATCTATTGGCTGCTACATGACCATAAACTCCCAAGCCACACTCGGTAAATTTCCTCACAACACACAGATCCGGAATTACCTAGTGAAGATAACAAAGACTCACACCTTTGGCAAAGGCATGCTAGGATTTAGATATTACAATATCAGATCTATGCATGCAAACATGAGAGTAAAAGCAATAAAACCCACAATCTGGAAACTATCCTCGAATCAGTTACAAAAATCAAATGCACTCGACACAGACAGAATAACTCACATCAACCAGCAGCCGTCAAGCAAATCCATCAAAGCATAAAGAACGCAACAAAAACCCAGGAAACATCATCATCCACCATCCAGATAAACACAAGTGACATTCTAATCGGCTTAGTAACTAAGAAAACAAGCGAGACGCAGATCAAGATTTTACCTTCAACGAAGTGGAGAATGCCAAGCGAGTACCCTCAGCCGCACTAGAGACTGAGCGATAAAGGAAATAAGCAGAATTCGAAGGCTTTTATATGGCAGCACGAGGATGCCGTTTTCGAAAATACCCTCGTTGTTTCGTATTTGACCTAATCTATTGCCCCACTCGCAACCAATGCAGCAGTGTTTGCTAAATTGCACTGAAATTGGCCTGAATCGCCAAGTCAGGAACTTGGATCAAGGAAGGTACGATCGACGCGCTTTTAAATCCGTGTTGTTCTGGGGCTTTTTCTTTGTTTCGCCCTAGTGGCCTGCTTGGAATAGGCAAAATTCGTCACAATCACAAGGCGATGAATATCGGAATATTTATGTGTCTTTCCCTATCATATTTTTCTGGGAGAGTGACGTTAAACTGTAAATGAGGAAATTTTTTTTTTTACAGGAGAGTGACATAAATTAAATTGTAAGCGAGAAATTAGTGGCAGTTAAATTTTGATAATTTTTTAAAAAAAGTTGCAAGTATCAAATTAAATACTTACAATTTTAGAGTTTTAGTGACTAATAAAAAATTTACAAAAATATATAATCATTTTTGTGATAAGATATTGGTGATAGTGTGAACAACTAATACCAGGGTGCTACAGACGCTGAGTCTCACTTGATAATAAAAGAATTCTAAGCTCCATTATCACAATTCACTCGAATGTAAAAGAGGTACAAACTTAATAGAACAAGTGTTTTGATTTTTATTGAATGTGAAAAGTTACAAGGCTAAAAACTAATTAATAAAACGAAAGGCTAAAAAAAAGTAGAATGCAAGGTTTTTGAGTAAGGTTGATTGTATTTCTTTGTGTTTTCATTTTCTATGTATAGTGTCAAAGTGGTGGTAACTTCTCCCTTAAAACTAGGACGTTTTGTCAAAAAATTAGGGATTTTGCAAAACTCATGACACAATCTTATTCTGTGTTTTTTTTTTTGGTATCATTTGTCTCACCAAGATACTTGAACACAATGTTGTGGATTTCAAAATTACTCAGAAATTAGGGGTGCACATAAGTAGGGCTGGGCTGGACAAGACCTTGCCTGATGCCCAGCCTGCCCACAAAATGCATTATTAGTTTGGGCAGGGCAGAGCTAGTTGGGCAACTTTGAGCCGTCCAGCCCATCAAATAATTGCTCTACTCATAAAATATAATGTTTCTCATCATTTCAAAATAAACTATCACAAATCAACAATAATAACCCTATATATCAATCAAAAATAGCATCCATAAAACCATAAATCCACATAATAGCCACAATATTCAATTATCTATAATTCAACATCTAACTTGAAATCTAAAATTACCACAAGTCTTGGCACAATAGCAAATTATCCATGATTCAATCCAAAATAACAAAAGCTTGAAGTATCATATGAGAAACAATAATTTCAAAGAGGAGGCTCGAATTT
>NW_026556821.1:0-30939 GCF_029017545.1 Prosopis cineraria
ATGATTTATGAAATTCTATGAATGTTGCATGAAAGTGGCTTTTGATTAAATAGATGGGTCAAAACATGTAATTTCATACCTTACATATATATGTGTGTGTGTGCTATGTATTGTGGATACATGTATGGTGGTAAATAGGAACCAGTGATTGGTTCAAAAAGCATGATCATAGGGGTAAGAGTTCACCCATAGTATAGAGATATAGAGAAAGACCCACATGGCATTATTCTCCTTAATGCCAAATGGGGTGTAGTGCTGGAGAAATATTTCTCCTTAGTGCCTTTCGAGGTACGGTGTTAGAGATTTAGACTCCTTAGTATTGATGTTACTGGAGTTGAAGTCAACGACACCTTTTGGTATTCGGGAAAACCATAGTTTAGAAGTATGATAGACCACCATTGGCCAAGTGATTCTACCAACAAAGGTGAGCTCAGGGCCAATAAGAGTGTGTATTGGTCTAACTGAGCCTATGGTTTCAAGTTAGGGTGATTTGGAGGTTCGATTGGTAGAGGTAGAGCTCATTCTTATGTTAGAAAAGTGGTGAAAAGTGATGAATATAGTGGTAAAAGAGATGAATTGACATATGTTATTATGATTTGAAATGAAACATATGTATATGCTATGTTTACTTGTATATTGCTATACTTTCATATAGTTGCATGTGATAGCTAATAGTAGACAGTTATTTTGTTACTGAGATTCTTTATCTCACCCCTATGGTTACATTTTTATAAAAACAGAGAAGTAAGTTGGGTAAGGAACAAGAGTCAGGACCGACTTAGAGTTGTTAACCCATGTGATTGTCGAGTTTGTGTAATGAACCTAAATCTTATGAATATTATGTATATAAGGTGCCATAGGGGTGTATGCATGTTTAAGTTGTGATTTGTGAAAATTTGTAGTGATTTTGTGAATCTTAGCCCTTATGTGGAAAATATGGTGAAATGAGTGATTGGGCTAATATTTGTTGTGAACATGTTGTAAATATGTTAGTGGTGATTTTGAAGTGAATTTGTGGTGAAAATGGATAATGCACACCTAATTAACTAATCAACAAAAATATAACCCGTATACACACATTGGGCCACTCACTGCTTATTTCACACATTTGTGGACTAATTTCACTTTTCTCAATTACTTTCCACAAGGTTGGCCAAATTTTACACATAACACACCAAACGCACTTTACACTTACATATATTCATCTACTAACCCATATGGCCTTTTTACCACCCACCACATATATACATAATGGGCTAGGATACACAAATCACCTCACACATCTTCATTCACAACAATATGCACATGTATTGAATCCTATAGCAACTTATATTTATACAAATACAACTTATACTTTTAGGTTATTACACCAATCTTACAATGGGCTTTCTAGAGAAATCTCTACTCTTGGCCCAATTCCTTTCCCTTCGTACCACTACTACTAAAACCTAAAAAAATATAAATAACGATGGTGAGATCAAAATCTCAGTAACCAATATAGCTCATTTAATGTTTATTATTACAAATAACCTGCCAAAGTAACAAAAACCGAAGTAAAGGTTTATATATCAAAGTAAATATAGAATTCCTCTTTTCAAGTGTTTGCACACAATCACAAACAATAGCAAGATCATCTATCCACCGATCTTTCCAAGCTCCCTATATAAAACCATAGGAGCTTTTGGATTAATTGCATATTAACTCGTGTTCACCTTCAGTGGTAGAAATACCCTACCAAAGGTATTCTATCCCACTTCTAGACTATGGTTTCCTTCATTTCACATACTATCATAGATGTGTCGTTGAATCCTGACCGTACTATAATAGGCATTAGGGAGTTGCTAGACTGCCCAGATGTTCTTATGATAACAGTCCTAATATAATGTTATACTAGACCGATAGTACTGGCTCATAAAAAATGCTGCACTGGATGTCCCATGATGCCAGCTCGACCATATGGATTTGTTCACTTAGATCTCCATACACACACATCCACACAAATCTTAGGTGCACTCGTACCCCTTATAACCCACTTTTTCACACATAGTTCTTTGTTTTTCCACACTTTATACAATATATATATCAATCAAATCTAGTAATCATCAAATTTTCATTTTATAAATCCATTCAAGCTAAACTCATTTACATTTATAAAACATGCATAATAATTCACAAAAAAACATCTTACTTCTACATGTTATAATAATAATAAACATAATGAATTATATGGTTACCTCAACCCTTCTATTCACAAGAAAGGGTTACCTGTATACCATAATCTCACTCAATTTCTCTCAATATTCAACTTTTCATATACAAAAATCTACACAATTAAGGCACCCAAAGTCAATCTTCTTATTAACTGAAGTGCCAATTATAGCACCTTTAGACTCTAAACCATCATAACTTATCCATTATAAGTTCATTTCCACCCATTATACCTAATCACTTATAGTTTTAAGCATTAACATGCTTACTCTCAAGCTTCACCCTTCTTCTCTCTCAAACTAGGTTACTTAAGCCTATAGTTTCAAAGGCTTTATTGTTTCACCTCAAACCATTGTAAAGGTCTAATTTAGTCCTAGAGGACATTTCTATTACTATAGGATAAGAAATCAACTCCTTAAAAACTTTTGAATTCAATTTTTCAATAGTTAAAACTAAAAGAAAATAGAGTAGAATTGGATGTTAAGACAATACAAGACTTACTCAGTAAGTAATAGGTCAGAATGTTGTCCTTGCTCTTGAAATTGTTTGTCATAGTAGAGCTTCTCTTCTTGCCTATTATTGAACCTCTTTTTCTTTATTTTCTCTTATGTTTCCATGAACTACCATGTCCATATTTATATAGTTCCTGTACCATACACTACGGCATATCCAGCTGTATGTGGCATAGAGAAGGGAATTCCTCACCGCACTTACTTGCTATGCTTTGCAATGCCATTCTCCTACTCAAATCTCTTTACATAGCATCCTAATGAGGCAATACAACACTCCCAACATCCATAATCCTAATCTCACATTAAATTATAATTCAATCCCTAATCAGTATTAATGTAGAAATTAAAAATTTAGAATGTTATAAATATCATCTATATCTTTATTATTTGATATTAGAGCTTCATTGTACGTATCTTTACACTTAAAGAGAGTTACAAATATCATCTATATCTTCATTATTTAAGTGATCTACGTATTCATCCACCCTCTTGGGTATGTTGTCATATCTAACATTGCTAATTGACCTTAAGCTACCACCATTTGAGATTCTTGAAAAGAGGATCAAAATGAAAAGCTTTACAATATTACTCCAAGATGAGAACTTCAAGTTCAAGAGCTTGTGGAGATTTAAAAACTAGGTTGTATCTTCTTCACCCTTGTTCTTTGCTTTACTTTACTTTATGCTTTGATTTTTTTGATTAAGTAAATTACAAGTGTGGGGGGGGAGATGAATCTAGTAGAAAAAGTTAGAGTTTATTTAGTGTTTGTTTTGTGTTTTAGTTGTTATTTAAAAAAAAAATCTGCACATGCACTTTGTCATGCATGCTTTCATATTGATCTTGCCTCGTGTCATTTGTCTATGCATACATTGAGGACATTGTATGATTGATTTTGTGTGGGGGGAGACAAAAATATTTGATT
This sequence comes from Prosopis cineraria, assembly GCF_029017545.1. NCBI lineage: Eukaryota > Viridiplantae > Streptophyta > Magnoliopsida > Fabales > Fabaceae > Prosopis > Prosopis cineraria. Next base: position 3,643 of record NW_026556821.1, read on the forward strand.
TTTTCTTCTTTTGTATGTTTTAAAAAATTTTGAAAATTTAAATTTTTGTTTTGTCTTAGGCTATTTGATAAACTTGTTTTGGATTTTTGGAACTTAAACAAGCTTTCTCTTAGATTGTGTGCATGATTAAAGAAGCAAAGCCTTATTAGAAGGAGCCTAAACACTTATGTGTACTTTATCTTTAGCATTTTTGCCATCTAGAAGTATTGTTCCTCTTAATCAAGGCTGCATAATTACATTTTTGTAGGAAAGATGATAATGGCATCCATTAAAATAACCAATAGACTTTAAAGGCCAACCTTAATAGATTGATCACTCTTTTTGTTAGCCCTTTTAGCTTGTTGTTTATTTTGTTCATTTCTCAAACAGTATCCTGATTTACCATAGATTGCATGTATTGCATGTATTGTTTTCAAAATGTATTTCAATATTTTCATCTATCTTTAGTTTAATTTAGTGGATATAACTCATTTCTCCATTTTTCATTCTTCTATTGTTCCATTTCATTTAAAGAACAAGTGCAGTATTCTCTTATCATTTGATACCTAAGATGACTACAAAATGTCTAAAAAAAGAAGAAGAAGAAGAAAGAAGAAGTAGAAGAAGAAAAGAAAGAAAGGAAGAAGAAGAAGAAGAAGAAGAAAAAGAAGAAGAAGAAGAAAAAAAAGAAAGTGAATAAAATCAAAAAGTGAAAAGGAAAAGAAAAAATTTGAATAGAAGGATTGTTACTTGGGGTTACAAGTCACATATTATGTTCTTAGCTTTTAAAATCCATTCCACTTACATTTTCATCCATCTTTTACTTTTATCTGCTTAGTGAAGTCTTAGAAAGATTTGAATGTTTTTGTATATTTATATTGTGGCCAAGATTCAATTCCTTGAGCCAAACCCTAGCTTTCACATGTAAATCTAAGGGCATCCATTTATAGACACATTACATCCTATAAAGTCCCAATTTTCACCTCAGGCTATACTTACACATCCATACCTCATATTGCAATTTACAAAACAATAACAAATATATAGCCCTTAATTTGTTTTAAAGTGTGGGATCCTGACTTCATTAAAATAGTTCTTTTTACCTTATTACTAAGGATTACAGTTCTTGCTGAGCTTCTCAAATCATGTAAAGTTTCATGTGAAATGTTCTTTAGTGTTCAATCTACACAATTTATCATTTTTAATCAGTTCCCTCAAACTTAATGCAAAACATAATTTCCTCAAGCTATAGTACTTAATATTTATAATAATCTCAATGGCACTCTTTGGGTCTACTCAATCTATTCACCATATTTACATGCCCTTAAGCCACTAAAGTGGCTAAAACACCTTTATTACTCATTAAACCAGCATTTTCACTTTATTAACCTAATCACTTAGGTTAATTTGAGCCTATAGCTCTAAATTTCAATCATTAAAATCTAGACTAGTTGTAAAACCTTAGTTTCACAACTAAGAGTCCTTTTAAAATCTTTCCCTCAAATTTTAACCCCTATAAACTCCCTGATTCAATTTCTCTATAATCTAAACTTAGAAAAATTAGGGTAGAGTAGAAACAAGAGAACAAGGTGGTACAAAACTTACCCAGCAAGTCACTAGTCAAAGCAGACTCCTAAACTCTTAAGATTTCTTGCCTTAGTAGAGCATATTCTCCTCCCTCTCTCATGTGCCTCAATGCCCCTTTTCTCTTTTAATTCCACGAGCTGACACATGCATCATTTATCCAAATTTTGTGCCATGTGCCACAGTGTTAGATATGGCAACACACCTAAGAGGGGGGCAAATTGGATATTTATAGATTTTTAATTCTTTTAAAACTTTTTCAGTAAAGCTATATTTTAAAGGAAAGTTTAAGCAACTTCAAGTACTAAACTCTTATTACAAGAATCCTAAAGTAATTTCCACTAGCTAAATATGTGTAAATTAATGTTTGAGTAGAAGTTTGAGTAAATGCATGTAGATATATCAAATTAAATTTGATTATACTAAGGCATAGCATTAACTAAGGTTGTTGGAAATATGAAGTGATAAGGGAAGAGAGAGTGTAAACTATGGTTTATCTTAGCTTAGCTCTACCACTCAAGCCTACGTCCAATCTATAAGCAATCACTTGAGAATTCTACACTATAACACAAGCTTAGGTGGGTGCTTGCCACCTCAGTACAACCACAAGTTTAGTTCGGGCACTTCTAAGCCTTTATATTAACTCACTTTACTAGTGAGCTTCTTTTTTCAAGAGAAAAACCTCTCTTAATTACATAGAAAATCACTCCCTCAGTTGTACAAAGATTGTGAATATGTAAATTACTCAATTGAAACTCTCTTTAAGAGTAATGATGAGTACAATAAAGCTCTAATACTCAAGTAATGAAGATATAGATAATATTGACTCAAGAATAATGATTTCTGTATAATAAGAGTACTATGAACATAAATTTAATAGCTTGATGATTTTTGAGCTAAATCACATATTAAGATAAGTTTTAAGTGTTATATTTTATAAAAAAAGGAATGAGAAAGATGTTAGACACATAATACGATAGCTCATAATCATTGCATGGTGATTATAGCTATTAGTGACATTTCACATATGGAACAAAACTCATTTCACACGTTAAATGAACATTTCACATGCATAGGTGACAAATCTCCCTTGAAACGTGACAAGTCACGCTTGAAATCTCATGTGGTATTACACAGGTGACAAATCTCACTTGAAACATGACAAATCACACTTGAAATGTCATGTGATATTGCATAATTAACAAATCACATATGGACAAGTTATTCACACATGAATTGCTATTGAGTTTCACGTGTGGATGGGAAGTAATTCATGCTTAAATTGCATCATAGAAGCTATTAAGTGAAAATAAGGCTTCTAGAGGCTGATTCACGTATGAAGGCATTGAGGATTCTGATAGAACACATTTATTACACACTTATATTTTTTTAAGCTTAGTTATTTTGAAGTGGTTTATTTTGAGATATTCATATATCTAATTTTGTACTTCTACCGTGTAGCATTTTAAAGCTTGGTATTTTAAAGATTTGGTGTTCAAACAATTTATGTTGGGATCCTAACTCTTTAAAGAAAATGATTTTAAATTGTGATGTGTGATTGCGTGGAAGGTTGTATGGTAATGTCAGTGAATGCATTACAAAATCTGAGTTTTTCTCTGCTTAAGGTTGATATTCTTAAGATTCCCTAGTTATTGGAGAAAAATTCTAAACTTACACATGCCGAGGCCTGAAAGCATATGTCGCTTACACTCCAAAATAGCTAAGTTAGCATTAATATAATACTAGCAGCAACCTAGGTCGTTCTTCACTAAGGAGGCTAACTAAGGTTAATTAAGGCTAAACTAGTGAGCTAAACTAATAATAATTAATTGATTTTAGCTAATTAAACTCAATGGACAGATTTAATTAAAAATTTAATTAACTAGTGAAATGAAAATGGTAGTGTTTTAACCCTTTCTAAAGTAAAGTCCTAAGAGTTGTGGGATGCTAGATTCATTGTCTACTCTTTTTAATTAGGCTTAAGTTAATTTTCACTCTCTGGATCAAATTAAACCCCTTACACAATTTTGTATAAGTATACCTTCCTAACTAATGCAATTAACCAAGTCCTTGCATAATTTTATACAACTCCCTAATCAATTCCTTAGTTAAGTGCAAAGTAATCAAAATTCTCCCTAGGTTCTCTTTATATGTAGCTCAGCCTAAGGTAAGGCTAATGTATAATTTTACACACAGGACATTTTATCAAATACCAACTAAACATATTTATGCATAGCCAATGTAAGACACATTCAACACACATAAAACATATATTTATATGAATTATAATGTATTGGAGAAAATTTCCAGCAACTACACAAACGGGAAGCAAGTGGAAAAACACTAAACCAATAAATTAAATACAAATTTTGGTCAATAAAAACAACATATAATAATGCTCCTAATTTTAAAAATAAGATTACATCAACTTAGGTTTACTCGAGAGTGGCATAACCCTTAACCTTCCTTGAGACACTTTAAGACCCCTCTAGTATCCTTCCTTCTTAGCACTCCTTATAGATTTAGCCTCTGGTCATCTTGAAACATATTTGAGCACAATCCTTCTACCATGGCTAAACCATACTCATGAACACCTTGATAATTTTGAAGCCAAACCAAGAAAATGAAGCTTAGGGTTTGAAGAGTGAGGTGGAGGAAGTAGAATGGTGAAGTTAGATTAGGATTTTGATAGTTAAATCATGAGATATAGAGGAGAGAAGACAAGTTAGAGATGAAGAACATGAAGAACAATAGAAAGAGAATGGAGAAGGGTGGAGGCTGAAAAATGAAAGTAAATGGAAGAATGAATGTTAAAAATGAAATTAAGGTAGTTTGATTCAAGTTTAAGGTGAACAGGCCCAACTCTAGTGTTAAGAAAATGAGTGAAAAAATGAGTTAGGGTAACTTTATTATTTACCATGGTAAAATGGATAAAAGTTCAGATGAAAATGGTCTAAAAATTGATTAACTAAAGCTACAGACAATGAGAAATTAAGAGTGGAATCAAAGTGTGGTACAATATATGCAAGACCATACAAAGCTTGTACTTTCATCCTAAAACTCAAGTGATTTGCCTCTTGACTCATGTAGAATTCCAATCTAATAGTTCTTATGTGCCAAATCCAAGGTGTGTAACCATACACCAATAAATGTGACACACAAGATCAAAGTTCAAAGCATATGGATAATAATTTACATTGCCAATTAAAATTAATTCCTGAATATGTTATACAATGAAAATTAAATAATAAAAAACAATTTTGTTACCATAAAAGAGGTTAGGGGCGTGCTATATAGCCTAAAATTATAAGCCCACACATGCATAAAAATGCCCTTGCCTAAGTGCAAGAAAACAAGTCAACCTAAAATTTTGACTTTCCAAAACAGTCAACTTGTGAAATTAATTACTCTCAATATAAAATGAGTTTGAGAAATCTAATTAAACTATTTTTATTTTAGATTAAAAATTCATCTTGACAAAATTTTCAAACGTTTTCTTAAAAGTTTAATTTTATGACAGAAATGTCCCTAATACACAGAATCCTATAATTAGGTGATTTTTCACAATTAATGTAATAATTGTGCAATTTGGGTAAATATAACATAATTTTTGGTCAATAATAATAAGAAAAAGTGTGTAATAAGTGTGACTTATCAAGGCTGTAGCATGCGTCCCAACACTTGAGGACAAGTTGTAAGAAAGAGGGGAGGCCATGAAGTTTGAAAAAGGAGAAATCGATGGAGTTGAGCTTGAAAAAGAGGAAAAGCAATCATAAGCAAGTGAGAAGCTTAAATTGCAAGAACGGGCAGTGAACTTAGCAAATAAGTTAGACTCGAAGAAACTTATTCCTTCTTATATAAAGCCATCTACTTTAGAGTTGAAGCCTTTACTATCCAATCTCAAGTATGCATATCTCCTTGAGAATGAGAAGCTTCCAATAATAATCTCTAACTCTTTATCTCTTGAGGAACAAAATGCATTACTTAATGTTTTGAGAAAGATTATGCACATTATTGGGTAGACTTTAGCTAACACTCCTGGAATTTACCCTATGGTGTGCACTCAAAATTTTTCTTGAGGATAATGCTAAACCAATTAGACAACCTTAAAGGAGATTTAACCCATTTATCTTAGATGTGGTAAAGAAAGAAATAGTTAAGTTTCTTAGTGTTAGGATGATATATCTTATAGCAAACAATGAGTGGGTATCTCTAACCTAGGTCACGCCTAAAAAGGGAGGGATTACTATAGTAGAAAATGAGAAAGGAGAGCTTGTACCTATTAGAGTTTAAAATACTTGGAGAGTGTGCACATAATATAGGAAATTTAATAATGTGACTAGGAAAGACCATTTTCCTTTACGTTTTATTGATCAAATACTTGAAAGATTAGGTTTTAAGTCTTATTATTACTTCCTATATAGGTTCAGTAGGTATTTCTAGATTCCTATAACTCCTTCTGATCAAGATAAGACCACCTTTACATGCCCTTTTGGTACTTTTGCCTATAAGAGGATGTCTTTTGGTCTTTGCAATACGCCTTGAACTTTCCAAAGATGCATGATGTCCATATTTTATGATTTCATTAAAAATTGTATAAAAGTTTTTATGGATGATTTTATAGTGTATGGTGAGTCATTTGAGTCATGCTTGCATTCTTTAGATAAAGTGCTTGTTAGATGTATTGAAAAGAAGCTTGTCATTAACTTTGAAAAATGCCATTTTGTGGTTGATAAAGGCATTGTCTTAGGCTATTTGATTTCTTTAAAGGGCATAGAGGTGGATAAGGCTAAAGTAGATATGATTCATTTCTATATCTTATTTGTTTGAAAGATTTGAGATCATTTTTGGGACATGTTGGGTTTTATAGAAGTTTTGTCAAGGGGTTTAATGAAATTGCTTTACCTTTATCTAAACTCTTACAAAAAGTGGTTGATTTTATTTTTGATGATGTTTGTAAAAAGAATGTTGACAAAAGTATGCTCATTTCCCCTCCCATTCTTAAAGCCCTAAATTAGTCTTTGCCTTTTGAGTTGTCATATGATGCTTTCAATTTTGCTATGGGAGCTATGCTTGCTTAAAGAGATGGAAAATTCTCTTATATAGTTGCTTATGCATCTAGGACCCTTGATGTAGCTTAGGTTAATTACACTAAAACTAAAAAAGAGTTATTTGCCATTGTGTTTGCACTTGATAAGTTTAGATCATATCATCTTAACTCTAAAGCTATTGTGTATACTAACCATACTATTGTGAGGTACTTGTTTAAAAAGATAGATTATAAGCCTTTTTTGATTCGATAGGTGATATTAATGCAAGAGTTTAACTTGGAGATAAGGATAGGAGTGGTTTTACTAACCAAGTTGCTGATCATTTGTTTAGGATACCTCATTTGGAAGCTACTATGGTAAACTCTAACCTTACTCTTTATTGTGACTCATTTCCTGATGAAGCTTTGTGTGGCATTTTACTTAAGCTTCTATGGCATGCTTCTTTTGCAAATTATATTAAGTGTGGAGTCTTGCCTTCTTATGCTTTATGATTTGATATTGAGGAATTAAAAAAAGAGTCTAGGTTTTACATTTGGGAACTGCTTTTGATGAGGATGATTTTTAGTGATAAAGTGATTATGAGGTGTGTTGATGATGTTAATGTGCCTTTTATTCTTGATTTTTGTCACTCTCATGCATGTGATGGTTATTTTACTAAAATAAGATAGCTAGGAAGGTTTTAGATTGTGGATTGTATTGGCCTAGCCTATTTAAAGAATCTTATGAATTTTATAAAGCATCATGTTTGAAATGTCAAAAAGGTTGGTAGTTAGGGTAAAAGGCATGAAATGCCTTAGCAACCCACTTTGTTTTATGAGATTTTTTATATTTAGGGCATTGATTTCATAGGTCCCTTTCCACCATCCTTTGGCTTTGAGTATATATTGCTTATTATTGAATATGTTTTAAAGTAGATTGAAGCTATTCCTACTAGAACATGTGATGCTAAAATTGTTTTGAAGTTTCTGAAGTCCAATATTTTTTATGGGTATAGAGTTCTTAAAGCCTTGGTAAGTGACCAAGGACCCTACTTTTGCAATAAGATTATGAAGGCCCTTTTGGCTAAATATAGGATGCATCACAAGATTTCTACACCATATCATCCCTAAACTAATGGCCAAGTCGAAGTATCAAATAAAGAAGTAAAAAGATCCAAACCAAGGTGGTGAACACAAATAGGAAGGATTGGTTTTTACACTTGGAGGATGCTTTGTGGGCTTATTGAATCACTTATAAGACTCCCCTATTGGCATGTCTCTATTTCAATTGGTATATGGAAAGGCTTGCCACCTACTTGTGGAGATAGAGCACAAGGCTGATTGGGCTATCAAGAAGCTCAACTTAGATTTACATCTTTCGACTAAGGAGAGATTCCTTTAAATGCAAGAACTTCATGAACTCAAGTTAGATGCTTATGAATCATCTAGGATCTACAGTGGGAAAACAAGGGTTTTTCATGACAAAATGATCTTGAGGAAGAATTTCAAAGTTGGAGACTTAGTCCATATTTACAAGACAAGATACATCTATAAGCATTCAAAGCGCACATCTAAATGGCATGGGCTATATGTGGTGACTAATGTTTTCTCTTATGGAGTCCTCCAACTCAAGGATGAAGCCACGGGGTCCACTTAGAAGATTAATGGACACTTATGCAAACTCTACAAAGAGGCCAACCCATCACTTTAAAAAGAAGAGTGTAATATCTTAAGTTTTTTAATTAGTAATTATCAGTGTTTCCAATGATAATTTGGTCAATTTAGATAAATTATTGATTAATGAGGTTTATAGGAGACTAATATAGTTTTTAAATCTTTGGACAACCTTAGAAGAGGGCTAGGTTGATGTTTGAGTGGGCCATAGCACGAAAGGGAGTTTAAATTTAGCGTGGCTTTCTGTACCAAGCACCGTAGTGGGCGTGTCAATGCGTCATAGTGCACATGTAAAATCAACACTTATCAGACACGAAAACAGACTGAAAACATAAGAAAGAAAAAGAGATAATGAGAGAGCGACGGAGAAGAGAATGTTTTCTACTAGGGAACAATCCCTAGGTCATATTTGAAGCATTTGGAGTTTGAATTATGATTGGGTAAGTTCCACCTTCCCTCTTCTCTCTCTTTTATACTAAATTTTTTACTTAAGTAGTAGTGTGGGGCTTAGTCTCAGTTTCCTTGGGTTTAAACTAAACCTATTAGTTTATTTAATGTCTTAGGGAGTTAAATCAAGCTTCTAACCCTAAGTTTATGAGTTTTATGATGATTGGGAATTTTTGTTGAGGGTTTAGATGAACTTTAGGCATAATCTGAAGGTTTTGAGACATTGTGGAGAATTGCCTAGTGATTTTGGTGTGTTGGAATGTTTAATAGGATGGTTAGAGTGTTTGGGAATGATTGGTGTTGTTAGAAAAGGAATTTAAGTGTTATGAGTACTTAAAACCTATAAAATTCAGGGTTTATTTAGAGTGATAATTGATAATAGTTACTTAATTGTGTACATTGGGTATTACTCAAGCTACCTCATGCATATAGAATATGTAGAGCTAACATTGAGCCATGGTAACCCTTTTGTGTGATAAAGGGTTAAGGTAACAAAATAATTTATACTATTGATTATATTACTTAACTGTTTGTGAGTAGATATGTTGATTTAAACTTGAGATTTGATAACCTTGCATGTTGCAAAAAGTGATTTTTCATGCATGTTAAATGAATTGCAATAATTGAAATGATGAAAGTTTTATGTGGATTAGTTAAGAAATGTGAAACATATATATGTTACATATGATGAGTGTGAGCATGATCATGTTAGGGGGTAGGAGTTCACCCATAAGAAGGAGTAGAGGAAGTCTATATGACATGTATCTCTTTAGTGTCTAGTGAGGCATGGTGTTGGAGATTTTCTCCTTAGTATTCATGCAGGATATGGCATTGGAAAGTGATACTCCTTAGCATCAATGATGCAGTGTTGGAATAACAACACCCTAATTCATGTGCGATAGGGGGAGATCATAGTCTGGAAGTGGGATAGGACACCTTTGGTCAGGTAATCCTACCACTGAAGGTAAGCTCGAACCATTATGAATGTGCACTTGGTCTAAGAGCCTATGGTTTTAATCGAGATGATATGAAGGCTCAGATGGTAGAATGATTATGCTAGTGGTAAATGACTTATATTCATGGAAAGGAATATGTTATACTATGCTAAAAGTATATTCATGCAATATGTATGTTAATTAATAGTAGTGAATTATTCTATTACTAAGATGTTTATCTCACCCCGTGGCTATATTTTACAAGTGAGGGCTCTAGTAGGGGCAAGGGGAAGGAATGGGCAATTAAAGATTAAAGAGCATTGTAGTATAGCTCTTCCCCTTTCTCTTTTGGGTTTGTAATGAATATTATCAATATATAATGCCAACTTAAGAACATGATATTATTTTAGGATATCATTTGTATGAATTTGTGATAAGTATGTGTATCTTGGTTCAAGGTTGATGTTATGTGTGCTTGGCCAAGTTACAATTACAAGTGATATAATTGAAGTAATTTATGTGCCAAAATAACCAAGTTGATATGTGTGTTAAATTCAAGCCACCCCTTTGTGTTATTGTCAAATGGAGGTTTAGTGGTTATTTTGAGTGTGATTACTTATTTGTGTGATATGAATGAATTGTTGTGTTGTGTGTGATCCATTTGAGGTGGTCAGAGTATCTCTGGGGCTAATGGCATTTAGCATTGTGAGTTGGATACCTTTATGTGTGTTTTGGGGTAGAAACGAACTATTTTAGGTTTAGATATCCATCTTTTTAATGGATAATTGTTTAAGTGTGAGATCAGTGCCATTACTTAGAGGGCTCGAAGAACTTCGTGTGGATACTTGAACTGCTTAAATTGGATGTTGGATGGCAAAATGACATGCTCTGAAAGTTTAAAGAGTTGTCATGGCAACAATCTACTATCAAGATAGTAGGTAAGCATTGCAGTGCATGGTGTTTACACCATGATGCAAGTGGCCTTCAAGGGACTTTTCCCTCTGCGCTATCTGCCGTGACGGGCGTGGCTTGTGCTATAGTGAACGGGCCAAATTTTCTAAAAATGGCTTGTTTTAGCCTAATTTGACATGGTTTGATTTCCATTCTTTTGCATTTATTCTTAATTAAATTTTAATTATGGTTTAAGCTCAAACAATATTTTAGAAAGGGTTTTCTTAAGATCCCATTATTTTAAACTAATTATCTTTTAAACCCTTGGGTTATGATAACTTCTTTTTAGGATTTTATCTAATCCTAGTTATCACGATGGTGTGTATGAGTGTTGTCCTGGTAATGTCAAGGTTGACATTACAAAGAGGACTTCTCTCAACAAAATTTTGAGCCACTATGATAAAGTTGTATCTCTCTAACATTGAGCTTTTACCTTGCTTTGATTAAAATATTTAATGATTAGGTATAGTTCAAGTGTGGGGTAGATGAATCTAGTAGGATAGTAGATTTAATTGCTTTGGTTTGTTTGTTATTTTTAGTTGTTGTAAAAAAAAAATTGGCACCACACTGTTGTTATGCATGCATCCATATTGATCTTACCTTGTTTCATCATTAGTTTATGCATACATTAAGGATAATGCATGATTTAAGTGCGGGGGAGAGAAATAATATTTTTTTGTTTTGTTTTGGCTTGTTAAAATTTTTCAACAAATTGAAAAAAATTGCTTTGTTTTGTTTTTATGGCTTACTTAATGACTTAACTCTTTGAATGGATACTTTGATGCTTGAGATATGGTAATTTTTATGATTAAATAAGTGCGAAGTGAGCTTTTTTTTACCTTGAATTAATGGATTAGTGTAACATCCTGAATTTCAATCCTAGAAAACTAGTTGTCGATTAGGAAAAGAATTAGTAATTAGTGGATTGATTATGGTTTGGATGCCGACTTGATATTATGTGTTATTTGGATGTTACGTTAATAGGATTGAAGGGTAAAATGGTAATCTAGGGCATGATTGATGAGAACAAGTGACAATTTTCTCACGAGCTATGTGCCGCAGTGAAAGCTACATGCATCATAGCACATAATATAGATTTTTGCTTGAAAGCTAAGTCAAAAGGCTTGACATCAGAAGAGGAAAGAGGAGAAAACACAATTAAAGAGAAGGAGGAGTTCATATCTGCTAGGGCATCAAATATTCGGAGCTCAAAAGCTTGCTTCAATTAGTGACTTGTTAAGTAATTATCGTGTAGCCCTACACTTCATTTCTACCCTATTTTCATTGAATTTCATCAGTTAAGGAATCAAATCAGGAAGTTTTAAGGTGTTGGAATCTAAAAGAAAGGTTTTAAATGAGCTTTTGAATATGAGAGTAAGGTTTTGTAAGTAGTATGGAGTTAAATGGTTGAGCTTTGAGAGTTTAAGCTCAAAATAGCCTAAAAGTTAGGTTAAAATAGTGGTGATTGGGCAAATAAATGAGTTAGGTAATTGTTATAGTCATTTTATTAGCCTATAGGGTCAATGACTATAAATAATGGACTGATGAATTCAAAATACTTGAATTGGATCATTTTATGTGTTAAGTGATTTGGTTTAGCCGAATCCAAGCTTATGTGAAATGTTGAGAATTGACTGAGGGACATTATATTGTGTAGATTGAACACCTGTGACATTTCTCGTGAGAAACTATACCCTGGGGAGCTTAGTATTATTGGTAACCCTTAGTAGTAAGGGTTAAAGGTAACAAGAGTAACCTTTATACTTGTTTGTTTGTAAAATTATTTACAAGTATGTTATATAACTATGTGCATTATGATTTATGAACCGATAGAGTAGCATAATAGTGAAAGTATATGTATGTGGGTATGTGAGTAATGTTTAAGATGCATAAGACAAGAGATATGCATAGACATATGCATCACATCTACAAGAGTTCCTAGACTAGGGTAGGGGGACATCGCCTTACTTGGGGTAAGTCTAAGAAGTCCTATGATCCAAAGCATAGAGCTTAACTCTGCCACGATAGACTTAAGAGATCCTGATGATCTAGAGTGTAGAGCTTAACTCTACCGTTATGAATCATAAATGATCCGTTAGACTCATACATTTTTTTTGTTGGAGGTTGCTTGTGGTCTGTTTCCTTCTAGCTTTGAGTTTCCTTAAATATCTGAGCTTCTTTAAGGTTCTCTGGTGGACTAGCCAATAGAACAGTGCTTTATGACAAAGACTTCCTCTCTTGTATGGTAACAGCTAAAAACATTAAATGCTTTTGCAAAAGTGGTTGAAGCTTATACGTTTTAATATAATAAAAGGAAAACTCGATGATCAGAATAAATATTTATAGCTAGAAGAACTTTAAGTAGACTAATATGTTTAGACATCATTTGGTAAGGGTATAGAGTGAACTCAAGTGATTATAGATGAAAAGAAGGATTAAAAGAAGAGTTCTAATGACTTTCGAAAGAGATATGAAAAACAGAGCATAAATTTTCATAGTAGCATTGGTGTTACTATAATTTAGCACTGGTGTTATAGTCATGAACAAACACAAAAGGAAAGTTTTAGCACAGATGTTGTCCTTATACTTTCAATGTAATCCAATAAGTAAAAGATAAGGATTCTTGATATTTTTAGAAGAATTATAATATTTTTTAAAAGATTATTTAGCATCGGTGTCAAAAGAAATTAACACTAAAGTAATATATTGAACAAGTCTCTTTGAAGAACAGAAGAAAGGACAGTACCGGTGTTAAGATGTTAGCACAGGTGCTGCACAAATTTGAGCAAAATTTAATACAGGTGTTGACCATATAACATGGGTGTTGACATAATTCAATTAAGGATAAAAAAGAAATAAGACTAATGTTGAAAAGATAGTACTAGTGCAAAGAAAAAGATTCGAACAAGAGAGACTCAATTACATAAGTACAAAAGTGTAACATCAATGTTAGAATGAGTAGGACCGAAGTTATATGTACCAAGAATCAATAGAATAGTAAAGATAACAGAGGTGACACTGGTGTTAAGGCATCCAGGACTAGTGTTATAAACACTTTGAAATATTTTTCAACAAGACAACTTTAAGCATAAAGGATTGTAGTTAAGTCAAATACTTAACTATTAAAATGGCATACCTTCTATTCACATAAGCTCTCACTTAGCCAGTTTTAATATTAAGCCATTTATTTTAATTAAGAAGGCCTGAAACACATAAAACTTCTCTTTATTTTGTAATCATCAAAACTATAGTTCAACATTTCTCCCTCTTTTTGATGATGACAAAGCTCAAATGTAAAGAGTTAGTTCTCAAAGAGACTTTGGTCTCTACTTCTTAAAGAAATACTCACAAATTAAAAATGGAAGAAATGCACATTATATATATATATATATTTTTTAAAACATGGTACAAATTATCAAAGAACGCTCAAACATATAATAGATAAATATTCAAACAACTACTCAGTTCACTTCCTAAAGATAGTACTAAAGAAATCCATTAACTCCTGGAATTTCTTGGTAGTGGGAGATAAAGGTTTGGGTGTTTCAAAGGGTTTAAAAGATTAAGATTTAGAGGGTTTGGATGAGGATATAGGCTTAGAAGTTTTTGAAGACTTTGCTCTGAATCTACTAAGTCTAGGTAAGGCACTTCTTGGTCTTCTCACAACAAGTTGACCCTTATGCTTGCCACTTCTCAAATCTTTAACCATATGCTTGTCTAAACCACTATCTTGAACCTTGATATCTACCTTGTGAATTGACTTTGCATCATACTTTGGTATCTTCTCCCCCTTTTTGTTATCAGCAGAAGACTTGGACAGATTAACAAGAACAAATAGGTTGGAGGAAGGCAAATAGGATGAAGAGGTACTACTTTCAATCTAGACTGGCCTATTCTTGAACCTTAGTAGAGGCTTGAATATTGCACCAAATTCCAATATAGCAGTGAATAATGTGGGAGAGAACATAAAATTAGGATTTCTCCTAATTATGTCTTGAAAGGCTTCAGTATAGTTGACACCAGAGAAGAATGGAGTAGAAGGTAAGGTTGACTGTGCAGACTCAAAGTCTTCTTCATCATCAGATATCTCAATATACTCTCTAGCAATCTTGGCCACAACCAGTGTAAGCTTGTTGCTCTCTAAAGCATATGAGTCAACTCTTTCTGAACTATCTTCAAACATAGCTCTTAATTCAGAATCAATAAAGGAAATTGGTACAACCCTTAGATTCCGAATCTTAGAGGGTATTTGTAAGTCACTATCAATGGCTCCCTCAGTCTCCTTTAAAGTAGAGGTGTTAGATATGTGTACTGTCACAAGGTCCTCATGTAAAGAGACATCAACATTCTCTTGGAAAGAGACACCAATAGAAGTACCCATCTCAAAGGGAGAATAGTGCTTGGATGACTATCTTGGGCCAGCTGGTATTCCACTTAAACTTAGAACTTGAGCTCTCAGCAAGCCAATTTTTTCATTGAATTCTTCTCTAATATCTTCAAAGGCTTTCTTCAGTCTTTGATTGAAGTCTTTAGCTTGTCTTTCAAGACACAAGGTGAAAAGCTCAACTTGAATCTTAAATATCCTATCCAACCACTTGACAGTATCATAATCAAGATATATACCTTGTGATGGTGGTGGGATAGATGAATCATTATGAGCTGGTTAAGAATCTTGTCTGTCTTGAGCACTATTAACTGCTACTAAATGAGCTTGAGTCTGAGCACCACCTCCTCGTTCCTTAATAATCTCCATCTTTTTTAGAGTCATAAAATTGATCTCCTTATGTTCCAGCGCTTCATTACCTTCCAAGTACATAATCTTCTAATCTTTCAACACTTTGAAAATTACATTTCCATAGATGGCATATTTCCAATCTCTTTTTCTACTCAGCTAGACTAAGTTCTTGATCTTTTTAAAGATGATGGAGGCAACATCTAATTTAAATCATTTAATCAAGGCAGTCAGATACCTCAAGTCCTCAGTCCTCATTGATAAACTTATTTACTCCAGTTCTTTTGCAAGTAATCAACCTTGATAGAATATGGTAGATTACTCTGTGAAGTATTGGCATAGACTTGGGCTTTTCTACTAAACCAATGCTTTCTTCCTAGATTGGCACTAGTGTTATGAACATGACTGGTTTCTCATAGGACAGATCTAATAGCCTCACCAACCTCTCATTAGTTGGAAAATTAAGAAAGGTATTGAAATAGTCTTTTATGATGTCAAAAGACTTCCCTCTCATTATTGCTCTTAGCACTTCACCATTGTGCAGAACTTGTAGGGAACTGTAAAAAGCTCCTACAACTTCTAGACTTACTACCATGTTGAGCTCCAATAGTGCCTTGTAAGGTTTTATCATTTTTGTAACATCATATCCCTTCTCTTTGAGCTCTATGAGATTGACAATCCAAGATTTACTAACTTCTTTTCTAGCCATTTTCAAGGCCAAGCTTGGAATCTATCTAGTATGGAGTGAGTCAACGTATAAGCTAGCAAAATCATTACTCTTATCTGATGCCTCAATGATAGGAGCTTGTACTTTTCTCTTCCTTTATTCTTCATGAATTCTAGGGTGAGGTTGACTAAGAGGAGACTAATTCATGTTTAATGGTTTGAGGAGCCTTTGCTTTCTTTATTACTCTTTGTCCTTTTCGAGCAGTCCTCGGCTTCTTATGAGTGGTTTGAGATAGAGCAGTACCAGTAGTTCCTACTTGTTCTTTATCGAGAGATTTTGTCTTTGTTCCTTCCTTTCTCTTTTTGACTTTTTCAACTTGGTCTGCTTTGATCATCAATTTGTTGTAGCTGCTAAGACTTGGATTTCCTCATCTAGGCCCAACTCGCTTGACTACAATGTCTCTGGCTTAAAAGAAATCAGACACTGAGAGTCCTCAAGCTTTTAGAGCTTCTTTAGTTATTTTTGTTCAAGCAGGTTTCATCACGGATTGGTCAGTGTTTATATAAGATTTTAATGGAGAAAAATGGTGTAAATTTAATAGTAGAATGGTTAGGTTTATAGGAGAAATGGTTATAAGAGAAAAGAATGTAGAGGGAGTTTGCGAGAGGAGAGTAGCACTGGTGGTTTTAGGGAAAAATAGTGAACTGAGCAAGAATACACATTGGTACATATATATAGATAGATATAGCACTAGTGTTGCTTACCATAGCACTAGTTTTAAACTCAAACTATTGAAGTTCAACAGTTACCTCATTTAAAGCTATAAATTAATTTGGCTTTATCCACACTAAGTCATTTTGAGGTATTAAACAGCATAGCATCGGTGTTACTATCAAAGTTAGCTTTCTGCAATATCTCAAAATAACCATTAGTACTGGTGTTAAACTTATAACACCTGTGTTATAAATTTTTATAACACTAATAGAAAATCTCTTTAAACAAAGACCTGCACTTTCAAATAACCACTCTGATACCTAAGTTAGAATACATAATTAAGTAAATTAAAAAGAATGAATAAGAAGAAGGAATTGCTTACAATCATTAGAATTTAACTCTCTTCTTACAAATATGAACTGTTCTACTCCTAAAGGTTTTGTGAAGATATCATCAAGTTGTAGATTAGTAGCGATGAATTCTATAGTGACATCTTTCTTTTGAACATGATCTCTAATGAAGTGATGACATGTCAATATGCTTAGTTTGAGAATGATGAATTGGAGTTTTAGTCAAGCATATTATACTGGTATTGTCACATTTGATTGAAATATTCTTAAGCTTGATTCCAAAGTCTTCAAGTTACTGCTTCATCCATAAGATTTGAGAATAACACAATCTAGTAGCTATATATTCTAAATAATGAGACAGTATTTTGTTTCTTACTTGCCCAAGACACAAGTGATCTACCAAAAAAGTGACATGTACTACTTGTGCTTTTTCTCTCTGTCTTGCATCCACCAAAATCAGTATCAAAATATTCAATAAGAACTCACTTCCTCCTTTAGGATACAAGAGATCCGGTGAATCAATATCTTTTAGATATCTAAAAATCCTTTTCACTACAGTCATATAGGATTCTTTTGGTGCAGTTTGAAATCTTGCGCAGAGACCAATGCTGAAAGATATATCTAGATAATTTACTATTAAATATAGAAGAGATATAATCATCCTTCTATATGATTTGCAATCATATTTAGTTCTAGCAACATCTTCATCCATTTTGATGGTTGAGCTCATTAATGTGTCGATTCCATTAGCTTGATCCATCTTAAATTTTTTGAGCATTTCTCTAAGATATTTAGTTTGACACACAAATATACCATCCTTCCTTTGCTTAATTTGTAGTCCTAAAAAGAATATCAGTTCTCTCATCATAGACATTTCAAATTCTCCTACATTAACTCAGAAAATTCCTTACATAGAGATTCATCAGTTACTCTAAATATAATATCATCTAAATAAATTTCAACAATTAATAATTGATCCCTTTTTCTTTTTATAAAGAAAGTATATCAACTTTACCTCCATTGAATCCTTTTTCTAAAAGAAAGGAACTCAATCAGTCATACAGGCTCTAGGTGCTTGTCTAAGTCCATAGAGAGCTTTCTTCAATTTGAAGACAACATCAAGATTTTGAGCATCTTCAAAACCAAGTGGTTGTTCAACATATACTTCTTCAAGGATGTATCTATTAAGAAAAGAACTTTTTACATCCATCTGGTATAGCTTGATATCTTTCACAGATGCATATGCTAGAAGTAGATGAATTACTTTCAATCTAGCAACTGGAGTAAAGGTTTCTTCATGGTCTATACCTTCTTCCTAATTATATCCTTTTGCTACTAGTTGAGCTTTGTTTCTAATAATGATTCCACCTTCATCAAGTTTGTTCTTGAAGACCCATTTAGTTTTGATTACTGGATGATTCTTGGGCCTTAGTACTAAGTCTTATACTTGGCTTCTTTCAAATTGATTAATCTCTTCTTGCATTGCATCTATCTAGTATGAATTAGGTAGAGCTTCCTCCACTATTTTTAGCTTTATTTCTAAAATGAAGGCTAAATGACTAGTAATGTTTTGAAATTTGCTTCTAGTCTAGATAATTTCATTGAAATTTCTAATAACTTGATCCAAAGGATGATCTTTGTTATTTCTCTAGGTAGTTGGTTGCTGAACGTCTTCAATTTCATTATCTTCGGGTAGATTCTCATATTTTTCTCCTAGACTTTTTGTTGAATTGTTCTACTTTAGTTAAAGATCATGTAGCTCTTCAATGACATCATCAACATCAAGAATCTTCTTCTTTTCCATAGGAAATTCATCAAACACTATATGCATTGATTCTTCTATGGTCTTGGATTTGAGGTTGAATACACAAAAGGCCCTACTCTTGCTTGATTATCCAAGAAAAATTCCCATGTTTGATTTGGGATAAAATTTTTCTAGATTCTCCTTGTTATTGTTATGGATGAACACCTTGCTACTAAACACATGAAAAGGAGATATGTTTGGCTTTCTTCCCTTGTAGAGTTCATATGTGTGTCTTATTAAGCTTAGGCCTTATGTAAGCTCTATTGAAGATGTAACAAGTAGTATTTATGGCATCAGCCCAGAATATTTATGACACACCATTGTCACTAAGCATAGCTTCAGTCATTTCTGTGAGTACTGTGTTTTTCCTTTCTGCTACTCTGTTTTGTTAAGGAGTTCTTGATGTAGAGAAGTTATGTCTGATTCCATTTCCATTACAGTAATTCATGAACTCACCATTTTCAAATTCTCCTCCATGATCAGACTTGATTGACACTATAAAAATACCCTTCTCATTTTGGACCTTTTTGAAAAATATACTAAAAGAATAAAAAGTTTCATCTTTAGAATTAAGAAAGTAAGTCCAGGTAAATCTAGGGTAATCAACAACAATAAATAAAGATTTCCATCAAAACTTCTTATTCTGGCAAGACCCATCAAATCCATATGTAAGAGCTTAAGAGGTTTTTTAGTTGAAATAAAATCTTTAAACTCAAACAAAGTTTTAGTTTATTTTCAAAATTGACAGGCTTGGCAAACTTTTTCTTTCTCAAGGCTTAAGGGTTGAAAACCAATAACTAAATCATTATGTATAAGTTTTTCAATTTGTCTTTTGTTCACATGAGCTAAGCGTTTGTGCCACAGATAACTTTCCTCAAATTTACTTAGAAAACAGGTTTGAGAAAGAGGTTCATAATCTAAATCAATAGTATAACAATTACCATCTTTGTCAGCATAAAGAATTATCTTTCCATTTTCTTTTTATTGAACAATGCATTCCTTTGAGTCAAAGATGACTCTGTTTTCTCTATCACAACTTTAACTTATGCTTATTAGATTGTGAATGTAACATCCTGAATTTCTTAATCCTAAGTTTAGAGGTTAATTAAGGGTAAAATGAAAATTAAAGTGGGATTAGAGATTTAGATGGTTAATTATATTTTGACTTGTTTGTGTGTTATATGAGTAGATATGGGTGATAGGAGTACATTTCGAGTTGAAGCAAGTGCACGTGGTGAGAATAAATCTCACTATGCCACACGCCGTGGCTTGTGTTGCATACGCCACAGCACATGAACCAGAATTTGCATTCATAAGTCATGAATTTTAGAAAAGTTCAGCGAAGAGAATTTTAAAAACACACAAATAGAGAGAGGAGAAGAGCTAAGGAGCTAGGTTAAGTCATTTTGAAGCGGTGAAAGGTGATTAAGATAGGTAACTTTCTAGGTAAGCTATGTATAACTCTTACCTTCCATTCTACACAATTTTCTCTGAAAATGAGTTATAGGGAAATTGAATCGGTGGAATTTGAGGGGTTTGATTCTTGCTCAATAGTGATAAAAAGGTTCTGAGAAGTTAAATTAAAGCTTTATGACTGGTTTAGAGCGGAACGGTAGAGCTTTAAACCTGAAGGCTCAATTTGGCCCTTAGAGAGAGAAAGTTAGGGCAAAATCTATCTTAAGTTAAATAAGACCAGTTGAGGTGATGTAAAGTAGTAATTGGATAGTTATAGACTTAGAATGGATAAATTAAAAAGAGTTTGCAAATGAATATAGCCTTAAGTGGTAAAAATGAGTTTTTGGTCAAAATGGACTAAATGACTAAAATGTGCCAAATGTGTTCAGATTGACATATTGGGCGAGTGAGTAGAGAAAGGAAGCTTGAGATTAGCTTATACGATAGTAGAAATTCACATGTAACCTTTATAGTAATAGAAGGGTTGAGGTAACTGAATATCTTTCTTTGTTTGACTATTTATTGTAACTGTATGTTAGTATGCTATGTAATGCATGAACTAGTTTTGAATTGAGCATGTTTTATGGCATTGAGTGATTGTGTGTGTAAAATGACTTTGGTCAAAATGAGCATTGAAATTGTGTTTTATAATGTAAAGTGCTATATATATATATATTACGGATAAGAAAAGTAAATTATGAAAAGGGAACCTTAAATGGTTTAAGAAAGCATCATTTGAGTGGTAGGAGTCACTCGAGTACAGGATATGATAAAGACCACATGAAAAGGTTTCCTTAGTACCCTATTAGGGTATGGTATTGGAAACAATTCTCCTTAATACCTTGAAAGGTGCTATGTTAGAGAAGATCTCCTAAATGCCTATTAAGGTACTATGCTAGAGATGAGAGATTCCTTAGTATCTTTGTGATATGAGTTGGAGTCAACGACGCCCCATTGTGTGTATTGGGGGAAAATCATAGTCCGTATTATGCATTAGAATGTTTTTAGTTAGGTGATTCTACCACTACAGGTGAGCTCAAGACTAATGAGAGTGTACCTTGGTCTAAGATGAGCCTATGGTTTCATGTCGAGGTAATTTGGAGGTTTGATTGGTAGAGATCATGCTAGTATTTTATGTGATCTGATGAAATATCTTGAGATAGCATGGAATTCTTTGGGATTGATGAAAAGTGGAAAATGAAATGTGATATGTGATGAAAATGCTACTTAATGAGATTTTAATGGTATACTATATTTACTTTCATATTGTTGCATGTGATAGTCAATAGGAGTGAGTTATTCTATTAATGAGATTTTTATCTAACCCCCGTGGTTACATGTTTACAAGAACAGGAAATCATCAAGCTAAGGGAAGAGAGTCTAAATTAGCTTGAGTTGTGAAGCCATGTACTCTGAGGTTGTATAACGAACTAAATTGAAAGATTGTATATATAAGTGTATATAAGTTGTCATAGGTTGCATGCATGTATTAAATTGAGTTTTTGTGAAATCAAGCCCGAATTATGTGTATATGTGTTGTTTAAGACAAAGGGGCTTTGATTTAAATATGTTTGTGTTGTAGTGATTATGTGTTGGTGAATCTTAAGCCAAAGGACAAATTATGAGGAAATGAGTAATTTGAGGGCTAAGATTGTATTGTGATTATGATTGGTGAATCTTAAGCCAAGGAACAAATTATAATGAAATGAGTAATTTGGGGGCTAAGATTGTATTGTGGACATGATTGCATAGGTATGAGTTGAGAAATAGCCAAGTGGGCTAAGTTATGCCAAGAGATGGCATAGTATGTTAAGTTAGTGAATTGTGGAAATTGACTATAGAAGGGTCGAATTTTGATATGTGAGTATAGTTGTGATAATTTGTGGTCAATCAAGTAGTTATAGTGAAAGAGACCTTTGACATACAGTACTCCTTCAATGCTTACTTCTTTTCCTCTTCCCATATTTTCAAAACCAACAATGTGACCCTTTTGATCACCTCTAAATGTAACATGACCACCATCTCTTTTATGTAGTTCTATAAATTGATTTAAATCTCTGGTCATGTGATTAGAGCACCCATAGTCTGTATACCATTTTTTTTCTTTTAGAGACAGTGAGGCATACCTATAAATAAAGACTATTTCATTTTAGGTACCCATTTCTTGATGGGTCCTTTCTCGTTAGTTGGTTTCCTAAAAATAGCCCCTTTCTCATTAGTTGGTTTCTTAAAAATATTGCTATTTTTAGGAACCCATTTCCAAGAACTTCTAATGCCATTTTTCTTATGTAGACAAGACCTAACATAATGCCCTCTCTTATTATAGTATGAGCAGGTAATAAATGGACTGGAAGAATGCACAGAAGTTTTAAAGTAGCTATGATAGTATTTGGCTACCTTTTTAGGCTTCTTTTAAGAAGTATCAATGATAGATTATATCCAATTCCTGACCTATTAGAAATGCACCTTTATGAGCCAATCAAAATGTTTAGTATCTTGATACCCTAAGTGAATTTTGCTAAGTCATTTCTCAAGATGTTATTTTGAGATTATAATGATATGCAAGTTGTACATAAATTAAATTATTTTACACAACATCATCCTTTTCAGAGGAAGTTGTTAACTTATCTTCTAACATATAAATTTCCTTTTTAGCATGCCGAAGTTGTTTGTAATGTTCTTTAAATAAGTAGAACAAATTATATTTATTTTGTAGAAGATCAAGATTTACCTTATTTGATTGTGAATCAATCAGATCTATTTCTTGTGCTATAAGGCATAGGTTTTCTATTTCCTCCTCCTTTTCTTCATCATCCGAGGAGCTATCTCCCCATACAGTAAAGGCCTTCTTCTTCTTTTGAGGCTTTTCCTTTTCTTGTTTTCTTTTACCACTGAGGAAAATCCTATTTGATATGCCCTGGTTTCTTGCATTCATAACATGTTAGTGGCTCCTTTTAATCTTCCTTATTACTTGAAGATCCCTTTTTGAAGTTCTTCTTTCCTCAGTAAAATCTTTTGAATCATCTGACTATCATTCCAAATTCTTCATCTTCATCAAACTCTGCTTCTGATTCATCTTCATCGACTTTTAGAGTAATGCCTTTCTTCTTTTTACCCATATCTTCCTTATATTAAAGCAAGGTTGATTCATGTTCTTCAAGGCTTCCAAAGAGTGTGGCTACCAAACTCATTGATACTCCTTGTGCCTCCGTAATAGTAGTGATTTTAGGTTTCCATTCCATTAGAAAACCTTTGAGGATTTTTCTAACTTATTTAGCTTGAGTGTAGGTTTTGCCTAAATTTATCAAATGATTAATAATATGAGTAAAACATACTTGCATATCTTTGATTGCTTCGCCTTCCTTCATCTTGAATGTCTCATATTCATGAATGAGACTACTCTGTTTGTTTTTCTTAACTCTATCAATTCCTTTATGAGCTTGTCTCAAGGCATCCCACATTTCTTTTGCAGTAGTGCGATGAGTAACACGATAATATTCCATTCTATTGAGAGCATAGGTAATTGTAAGTAACATGATATATTCCGTTCTAGTGAGTAACACGATAATATCACTTCTTTTATCCTTATCATCCCATTTTTCTCTTGTTTTTTGTCTCATCAGACTATCATCTCCAGGAATCATGAAAACATACGGACCTCTGGTAATAATATCCAGCATCTCAATGTCCTGAGCTTCAAGATACATCATCATTCTGCTTTTTCAAAAGGGATAGTCTTCTCCTCTGAATGCAGGAGGCCTTATTGTTGACATACCTTCTCCTAAATTGTCATCTATAAAATTAGCCATTAGTTGGGATCTTTTACTTAGACAATTAAGTTAAATATAAGCAACTAGGCTCCAATACCTATTGTAAATGGCCCAAGAGGGCAGGTGAATTAGGAAATTGAAAATTTAATTAAAATATAGTAATAATAAGTGAGATGAATGAGCAAAATCACCAATCCCAATAGTTGAAGGAATAGAGCTTGACACTGATAATTTATCTTAGTTTGACTCCTATCACTTGAGTCTATGTCTAGTCCTTAGGAACCTCTTAAGATTTCCAACTATATCATCAAGATTAATCCAGGCTCTTGGTTGCCACAATACATAAACAGAATTTTCAATAAGTCTGAAACTCTCCCCCTTACAAAGGTAATAATAAATCCCCTAAGCTCCTCGAGCTTAAGTTCCTATATTTTGAAGATGTAAAATAAGGATAAACATAGTAAGTTCAAGAATAAACTACTACTGCTTTGAAACTCTTTTTAGAGTAGATATAAAATCAATAAAGCTCTCTATAAATAAATGATATACAAAAGGTAGGTAAAATTTGATACTCGATAAATGCAAAATGTTCATGTAACTTGTTTTTTTTTCTCTATCTTTCTTGTTTCATAAATGAGCATTATTTATAATTGTGAATCATAAATGATCCATTAGACTCATACATTTTTCCACTAGAGGGTGCTTGTGGTCTATTTCCTTCTAGATTTGAGTTTCCTTCGATATCCGAGCTTCTCTGAGGTTCTCTAATGGACTAGCTAATGGAACAGTGCTTTACAGCAAAGACTTCCTTTGTTGTACAGTAACAGCTAAATCATTTAATGATTTTGACAAAAGAGAAAATGAGTAGGACCGGTGTTATATGTATCAAGAATTATAGAACAGTGAAGATAACAGAGGTAACACTAGTGTTAAGGCATCCAGGATCGGTGTTATAAGCACTTAGAAATATTTTTCAATAAGACAACTTCAAGCATAAAGGATTATAGTTAAGTCAAATACTTAACTACCAAGATGACATACCTTCTGTTTGTATAAGCTCTCACTTAGCTAGTTTTAATGTTAAGCCATTTATTTTAATTAAGAAGGCTTGAAACACACAAAACTTCTCTTTATTTTGTAATTATCAAAACTAGGGTTCAACATATATATGTGGGAACTAGACACAATTAGTGAGGCTATGTGTAACATCCAAATTTTCTTAATCACGTGAGTATCTGTTAATCGAGGGTAAGGTGTAATTAATGTGGGATTAAAGATTTGGATGATTGTGTGATGATTTGACTTATTAAGATGTTATATGAATAGGTATAGGTGGAAGGATAGTGTTTTGGGTCAAAGCAAGTGCGCGTGGTGAGAATTCTTCTTATTGTGCCATGCGCTATAGCTTGTGCTACATGCGCCATAGTGTATGGACTAGAAAGTGCCCCTTAAGTTATGAATTTTGGGTGAATTTTAGAGAGAGAAATTAGAGAACACATAAAAGGAGAAAAGAAGAAGGGTTGTTGTGCTAAGGCAAGAGATTTCAGAGTGGTGGAAGGTGCTTTTGATCAGTAACTTAACAGGTAAGCTACGTGTAACTCTTACCTTCCATTCTACCCAAATTTCTCATAATGAGTTATAAAGAAATTGAATCGGTGAAAGTTTAGGGTTTGATTCTTTCCCAATAGCAATAAAAAGGTTCATGAGAGTTAAATTAAAGTCTTGCGACTGGTTTAAAGCTGAATGATAGAGCTTTGATCTCGTAGGCTCAATTTGACCATAAATTAAGAGGAAATTAGGGTGAAAATCTTGTTTTACTAAAATGAGACCAACTGAGGTGATGTAAGGTAGTAATCAAGTAGTAATAGACCTATAATGGATAAATGGAAAAGAATAGATGGCTAAATATAGCCATAAGTAGTAATTATGTAGTTTTGGTCAAAATGAACCAATTGACTAAATTATGCCAATTGTGTTCAGATTGGCATATCAAGCATGTGACTTGAGAAGGAAGCTGGTTGAAATCCACAGGTAACCTTTCTAGTGATAGAAGGGTTGAGATAACTAAATAACTTCCTCTATTTGCTATTTGTTGTAACTGTGTGTAAGTATGCTATGTAGTGCATAAATGATTTTCATTGCACAACTCTTTCCTTTTGATGTCCTTTGTGTTTCTTATTTTGATCCTTAAGAGGGGAGAAAAATAGTACAGTATGAGGAGAGGTACTCGTGCTATAAATGCTGTATCTAGATGAGTTATTGAGGAGGAGTGGGAGCTGAAAGTTCAACTGGTCTAGCTGTGAAGGGATAGGCATGATGAGCTACTAGAGGAGCTCAGAGATATGGTGGTAGATATAAGGCAGATGGTTAGGGATCATGATACGATCTTAAGAGATAGAGAATAAAGGAGAGAGTTGAGGCTTAAGATGTTCCAATGTATGAGGAAGCACAAGTAGACCTGGACCATCTTAGGGTTCGAGTAGTTGGCAAGAGATTCCTGGCATCAATCTATTAATTGATCGTGCTTGGAAGATGTTTGTTTAGTTCAACTTGCCGACTTTCGATAGTAATATGAAAAAGGAAGAAGCAGAACTATGGATTGAGTGGTTAGAGACCATCTTTGAGGTGGTTATTTTTACCCTGAGTAGAAGGTTATCCTAGCCATGGTACAGCTAGTTAGTATATACCAAGAGGTGGTGGGAGTCTGTAAGGCCTTTGGGTGGCATTCAGTTGAGTTGGTATGATTTCAAAAAAGTTCTTTTTGATCAGTATTTCCTAGTCTCATTCAGAATTGAGAAGGTGATAGAACATATTTGTTACCCACTTTTATTTGTCATTAGGACCCTTTTATTAATGATTTATCACCTTCAAGTGCACACATTGCATTATATTTGGAAATTTTGCCTAAATTTCTAGGTTTAGTGCATTAGGGGTATTTTGGTCGAAAAAAAATTTTTGAGAAAATGTACAAGAAAAATTGAAACAGTTCATTTTATGTCCAGTTGATAAGTAGTCAAGTTATTTTTTGAAATTCATTTTAGTTTGAGAGTAGTTAATAAAAAAGTCAACACTTTCTTAAGTGTCTTAGTTCAACCTATTTTCAGTTTGCCTTTGTGTGAAAATTTTTTATATAATTTTGTACAGCCTAAAATATGATTATTTTAATAATTATGCCTTCTAATTATAAATTTAATTCTGGACATTAA
>NW_026556822.1:0-30923 GCF_029017545.1 Prosopis cineraria
AACATTTTAAATAATTTAATTGTTATTTTTATATTTCAGTGAGATTTTATTTTTATCTTTTCTAAATAAAAGTTAAAAAAACAGAATGAAATTTGTACATTAAGCTAATTATATGACTGTTCTGAATTTTCTCTTATATTCATTAATTTTTAAGCTCAATATAACTGAATTTTATATTACTTAAAGAACGTGTTAGTGAGATTAAGTGCCTGTATATTTAAGATTAATAAATAAATAATTTTTAAATATTTTAAAGATCTTATAAAAGAATTTATTTTATAGAGATTTAAATAAAAGCAGGTAAATTTTATATTGATTAAAATAATAAAAAATAAGTATTACTCATTTATTTTTAAACTTATGATATTTTCCTAGATTTCTATTTTCTAAAAATAATTTATTATTTTAAAATTTTATGATATCTTCACATGTCTTATTTCTCTAAAATGTTCTCTCTCATATGTCATAAACTTGCATTAGATTATTTGTAAAGGTTACATAAAGTAGTTTTTTAAAATAATCCGACTTTTTTTACTCTAGTTGTTTTAAGCATTATAAAAATTCTTAAAATAATTTTTTAAAAAAAAGTAATTTTTTTATAAAATGAGTAGAAATAAACAGCCATTAAAATAGGAAGTACATGAGAACATTAACTAGGTTCTCCTGAATGATAATATCTTCAAATTCGCTCTTCGGTTCTTCCAAATAGGCACAATTTCTCCCTTAGCAAGAGCAAACATTAACACCTTCAAGCTGCGAAAATGCCCCCTCTTTCTTGAAAACTAGAGACCCGGCATGAATATTATTATATTATTCAATTACTTAAAATTTAACCTAATCTAAAAGCCTATTTAAAAATAAATTTTTTAAATATTCTCACATTTTAATTTTAAATATTTTAAATATACTTTAAAATTATTAGTATAAATATACAATCTGATTTATCAATTAAAATATATAATAATTAAAAGAATTTGTTACAATATAATAATAAAATATAATATTAAAATTAATATATAACTTAAATCTGATTAAAAATATAATTAAAAATATAAAAGAATATATTAATTAAAAATTAAATAATGAAACTGATATGTGTGTGTGATATATAACATAATACACACACATATATAAATAAGTTGACTTATTAAGCTTGTATGTTAGACTTAATTAATGATTTAAACTTAAGTTTATTTAATAAATAAATTGAATTGTATATGAAGTGAGATAGGATGTATGTTTTTAACAATGACCTGATCTGTTCTCGTCCGTAATCACGATAGGCCTCATAACCGATCAGTGGATGTAACGCTCTCTCTACGCGCGTGGGAATGGCTCTCAGCTTGCACACCCTTTTTGGCGAACGGCTCCAACCTCCAGCGTCCATGCATAATTCTCACTCCACCATCCTCCCTCCCTCTCGTCCACCCCCTCCTATCTCACTCAATAAAAATTCCCTTTTCTTTGTTTCTTTCTTGCTCGTCCGCCAGTCGCCATTTCTCTTCTGACTATTTCTCCTTCATTCTTTCTCTTTCCGGCGAAATTCCTTTCTTTAGAATCGGACACTGCCAGGTCCACTTTCTGATTCTCTCTGCACTGGTAAAACACATTACACTTCCATCAAGCTTTGGAAAGAAACGCAACCTGACTCTTTGCCCACCCTTCTTTCTTTCTTTATTCACTCTGGGAGGTATCTACGACACGTGCTTTTCACTTGACCAATGGCGGTTCCTCTAACGGTTGCCGCCGCACGGGCTTCACTTTACGTCGGCGACCTCCACCCTGACGTCAGCGATGGACAGCTGCTCGAATTGTTCTTGGAGTTCAAGAGCCTCACTTCTGTTCGGATCTGTAGGGACTCCTCCACCGGCAGGTCTCTATGTTATGGCTATGTCAACTTCAACTCTCCTCAAGATGGTATATACAATTTCTTGATCTGCGTTTTAACTTTTCCTTTTCTTTATTGTTATCCATTTTGTAGTTCTTTTGTCTACTTTGATTCCTGAAAAAACGAAGGAAACTCTCAGAAAGAGGGAGCTCGCTTGGTGGCAAATGTAGCTTTTAGAATAATGTATTTGTTTATGTGCGTGTATTGGGCTGTTGGCATAGAATCTGATTATAAGAACCAACGAAGAACTTTATACATAATGCTGTTAAATTATTCAACAGTTTGAATGAGATCTTGATTTCGACAGAGAGATATTGTTTCTTGCGTATTTTATCCTTCACTGTCTTTTCGCTGTGTAAAAGATATGAAAATCATTTCAAGTGACGTTCTAGGAACTACTAGTTTTCCATTGATTCGTCTCTTTTCTGAAGTACAACGGAGGCTTGATTGTTACATGATTTTCTGTTTTTCCAAGAATCCCCTCTACATATAATTCAAATTATATATTTGTTAACTTCGACTGGTCTCTAGCTACCTGCTTTAAGTTGCGGGAACAATAAACCGGCGTTGTGGCCTGAGTCTCATTTCCGATATGCTTGGATTAAGAAATTGTTTATTTTGCAGGGTGCAGCGGTAGTGAACATAATATTTTCGTTCGTTCGTTCGTTTTTTTTTTTTTTGGGTCGTTGCCTAGTCTCTGCGCATTATTTTAGTTAGATGTTGAAAAGCAAATTCTTATAAATCTGAATTTTATTTACCGGGGGTAACTAAGTTCAAATCTTTGTGAAACTTTCATATTATTTTTCAACTTCTTTAAGAAAATTACAAGATTTAGTAGCTTTAGCTCCAGTTATCTTAAACTGTTATTCTTGATTTGAATAGCTATTCGTGCTATTGAGGTGAAGAATCATTTTAAACTGAACGGGAAAATGATAAGGGTCATGTGGACCCATCGTGACCCCGAAGCAAGAAAAAGCGGCAAAGCGAACGTATTTGTTAAGGTACATGTCCGCTGTTCACCTAACTCGTAATTGATCTCTGATTCATTATTATTTTTGAAGTGGATTCTGATTGAAACTGGCTCTGTTATCATGACAGAACTTAGCTGAACCTATAGATAATGCGGGATTACACGAACTGTTTCAAAAATTCGGGAAAATCTTGTCCACCAAAGTTGTCACGTCTGAATATGGGAAGAGCAAGGGGTATGGCTTCGTTCAATTTGAGTCAGAGGACTCTGCAAATGTCGCCATTGAAAAGCTGAATGGCTCCACTGTTAGAGATAAACTGATGTAAGAGTTAAATTCTGCATTGTTTGATGTTACGTTGACATTAGTCAAACTTGCAGCTTGCTGGTTAGTGTGCTGCGCACTAACCTTACAAATCGCAAGTTCGAATTGGCAGAGACCTAAAGAAATCCTTCTAATTTTTTAATTCCTTGCTGTATTCAATTTCATATATACCTCTCCGAAAACTAAGTTTAATGGAACTAATCTGGTCACAGATATGTTGGTAAGTTTGTCAAAAAAAGTGAACGTCTCTTGCCCGGTCCCGATTCCAAGTTCACGAATTTGTTTATGAAAAATCTGGACCCAGAGACCACAGAAGAGCTTCTGCAGGAAAAGTTCGCCCCTTTTGGAAACATTGTTAATTTGGCTGTTGCTAAGGACAACAATGGAGTATCAAAGGGTTTCGGCTTTGTGAACTATGATAATCCAGATGATGCTAAACGGGCAATGGAAACCATGAATGGATCACGACTAGGTAGGTTTCTTATGAGCAACATTTGCAATTTCTTGACGATGATTTCCCATATTAATATATAATGTGATTTATTGGTTTGTCATAAGCAGGTTCGAAGATTATATATGTAGCCAGAGCGCAAAAGAAGGCTGAGCGTGAAAAGATCTTGCACCATCAGTTTGAGGAGAAGCGTAGGCAACGGATCTTGAAATATAAGGTAATCCGTGCCCCCTTTCTTTTTAGATTTAACTTACATTTCCTTCTTGATTGTCTTATAGTAAGTCTTGGTTTATATTTCAGGGATCAAACATTTATGTGAAAAACATTGATGATGATGTCAATGACGAAGAACTAAGACATCATTTTAGTTCATGCGGGACAATAACGTCTGCTAAAGTTATGCGGGACGACAAAGGAATAAGCAAGGGGTTTGGTTTTGTCTGTTTCTCCGCTCCTGAGGAGGCCAATAGAGCTGTAAACATTTTCCATGGTATGTTAATGTTGTTATAGCAGTGAGTCCGTGGATGAATGAGTTTTGCTACTTTATTAATATATTACGGTGCTAAAAAGATTGATCGTCAATCTTGAAAGACAAAACTTCCGGGTAAACCAGAACCTTGAGCGGTTTCTATTTGAGTGATTTCAATATGAACTACCTGCGTTAAAACTCATGTCCCCATTCTAATTTGAGTGATTAGCGGTACATTATTAGCAAATGATTGGTAGAGGGCTGCTTTTAAGGTCCTTTTGATCACTATTAACTTCTTCTCAAGGAAATATTTTTTAGCTTCTTCTCTCTATCATGTCTGTATGTGTTT
Organism: Prosopis cineraria; assembly: GCF_029017545.1. Lineage (NCBI taxonomy): Eukaryota > Viridiplantae > Streptophyta > Magnoliopsida > Fabales > Fabaceae > Prosopis > Prosopis cineraria. The sequence goes on from NW_026556822.1 coordinate 4,450, forward strand.
CTTTTTCATTGGTTCATTCTGATCTAGCGGATTTTACAGCTAACGTTCCAAGCTTTTTTCCCCCTTCCATCTTTCAATGAAGATATAGAAATATTAGGATTATTTAGGATTCTACGAAGGGCTACTGGTCTTCGAGGTACTTCGTCATGTCGGTCTACTTGGTTACTTTTAATCAAATTGATTTTCATGTCACAGGATGCATGTTTCATCGTAAACTGCTATATGTTGCCATAGCTCAAAGGAAGGAAGACAGGCAAGCACAATTAAAGGTGCAGTATGCACCGGGAATAGCAGGACTAGCTGGACCTCCAACCGCTGTTATACCTGGTGGATATCCTCCTTACTACTACGAAGCCACTGGTGTTGTTTCACAGCTGCCATATCGACCCGGGCTAGTTTATCAACCGCTGGGATTGAGGCCAGGATGGAGGCCTAACGGCTTTGCACCTCCAACAAGACCAGCTCAACAGGCTCCATTTTCTGTTGTGAGTAGCAACTTTGCTTGATGAATTAACAACCCACCTATTTCATTTATCTTGCCCTGTTTACAGTCCACTCAGAGTTATTGTCATTGTTGTATGGCGGTTCAATGTGTCGTAATATATACTTCTATTTCTTTCCATTCACAGCCTGCTACTTCTATGAGGCCGCACAGACAAAACAGGAGTAGGATGAATGGGCAGGCAATTTCGCAGGGGAATGTTCGCTTGGGTAAATTCATGCCACAAGCACAACACCCTTCGCAGCCAATGGTCTCTTCAAAAGAATCAACTACTCGGCAGGTTCGCTTTGCTTTTGCTGCTCAGGAGTGGCAGCAGCAAAAGCAACTCCTTGGCGAGCATATTTACCGACGGGTACATAAACTCAAGGTACTGCCATTGCATTATTTCTTTCCTGTCTCATTGGGATTTGATGTTAAATTTCTTAAATTATTCACTGAAAAAACTTGTTTATAATGTCATTTCGAATAGCCTAGCCTGGCAGCGAAGATTACTGGGATGCTCCTGGAAATGGAAATTGGTGAATTGCTGCTTCTCCTGGAATCTCCAAGATCTCTTTTTGCCAAGGTGGAAGAAGCTGTGCAGGTGCTTAAGAACTCCAAGACTTGAGTGTCGGGCCAGGATGCACTTCATCCGAGCAACTTTCCAGCTGAGGTTGCTGTGAACTGAAGACTTCAACTTGAAGCCAATGACTTGAGCGAAACTTCTGGAGACCCAGATTTTTGTTCATAATTTTTGACATGTGAGATTCAGAGATAGCTTTGTTTTGGATTTTGATTTCAATGCTTGACTAAAGGATGAACTTGAGCTGAAGATCGTTTACTTTTTCGTTCAATTACATCTCGTGGTTTAAGATTCTCTGATGCTGACCCACTGGGAACCGCACGACAAACCAACAAAAATTTGTAGACTGCATTATCACAACCAGCCCGTCAAAATTTCGGGGGACTGAGATCTGATACAAAGGAAGCCTAAAAAGAAATTAAAATATGTTGTGAATGTTAATACGGAAAAAAACTTGAAACATTCACATTGAATGAATATAAGCATAGTTATTTTTTGATTCATGATTCAAAATGACTGGAGTTAATATTAATATTAATATTATCATGAAATATCGTAAAATTATTAATTTATTATAGTGTTTTGATGATATACAATAATTTACATTAATGCATTTTTTTTTTGGGAAATGGCATTAAGAGACATGAAGATTGAATTAAACTTAAATAAATATAAAAAGATTAGGAAATTCAAAATAATGATAAAAAATTTTTAGTAAATTGGTCTAAAAATTTGTTACTCTCATTTCATAATTTGCAGCTTTAAAATAAAAAATTGCATGTAAGATTTACTAATTTGTAAAAGAAAAATATGTTAAATATTCTCTTTAATCCTATTTATAAGCTACTTTCAACATGTTTTATCAAAATCAATGAAAATCTTAAATCTCGTTAACTTTATTTTAAAATTTAATAAGTTTTTATCTTTATTCTTAATAAATATTTTTAAATCTCATTACTGATATTTTTATTCATAACATTTAATAAGAACAAAAATGTAAAGAGGAGCATTAAAAATTGATAAGTGTCCTGTAAATAAGAACTAATTTTTTGCTCTCTCCACTCTATGAACAGGACTAGAGGAGTATAATGACTTGGAAATCGTTTTCTTTAATAAAATACCCAATCTTCCGTTCAAATTAGTGTTTTGAGGGTTAAGAATTTTTTTTTAAAAAAAAGAACAGCAAAATACCGAAAAGGATAGTTTGTTTAATAAAATTTCTTTTTATAAATTATTGATTTTCACTTGTAAATTTTTACTTCTTCCGTTAAAAAATATAAGATATTTTTAATTAAATTTTATTATTTAATAAAGTAGTAATTTATTTTTAAACTAACACTATCTTTTTATATTTACCTTTATTTAATAAGGTGTTTTATTCTAAAAAATATAAAGTAATTTATTCAATAGCGACAGTTTTAAAAAAAGTAACAATTACACTTTAAAGACTCTAAATGCCTTACATTTTTTAATATTCAATTCTTTAAAAAATGTCCTATATTTTTAAATGGAAAAAATATTAGTTATAACTCATGTAATGAAAATAGTAAATTTTTATAATAATTCACTAAAACCATTGATTTTTATTTCAAATTTTCAAATCTTTTCATTTTTATTTAAGTTTAATAAATCTATGTCTAATAATATTAATATTTAAATTTTTTTAAAAAATTAGTTTAATAAACTAGAAAGCTGTTTAGAGATTGAAAATTGTAAAATCAAGTTAAATGGGACAATATCTAAAATTTTTTACTAAAAAAACTAAATTTTAATCCTCATTTTTATTTAAAGTAAATAAAAGAGGAAAGATAATATTTTATTGAGTTTTTTAAATAGACAAATATAATGTGTTATAAAATTTTATTTCATAGACGTTAAAAAAATTAAAAATTAATTAAAAATTTCTGACCACAATTCTTCAATTTTTTAAAATTGAGGTCACCAAAATTTAAAATCCTACCTCTCAATCATTTTCTTTGATCCAAACAAATTATAAAAATTAATAGAAGTTAAATTATGAGTAAATATTAATTTAATAATTTTATAAAAATAATAGTTTATAGAAAGTATGAAATAAAATTGTATATATGGTTATAGATAAATAATTATAATAATAAAAATTAACTATATATTTTATTTCCCCATTGTGATTAAAAAATAGAAATAATCAATAATTTGTTTTTTCATAAAATCTGTTATCCCATATATAATCAAATATAGGCAATAATTTATTTTAACCTATAATTTATTATAATCATATAAATTAAAATTCTAAAATGTATAATAATAAAAAATCTAAAACAGGTATCTTGTTTTAGAATATTTTTCTTTTAAAATATATGAACATCTTATTTTATTTTTGTATAGGCTATATATAATAAAAGGAGGATAAAAATACTTTTCGTTAGTAGAGATATTCACATTTAATGCTCAATTATACCTCAAATAGAATTATTTTTAATAAGAGAATACTTATTAACAATAAAAAAGATAACAATCTATTTTTTTCTTACATAAATTATTTTAAAATATTATATCATCTGCATATAAAAAATATAAAATTTTTTTAAATGTGATCTCCAGGTAAATTAAAATTTAAAAAGCATATTTTGGTTAAAAATTTATTACTTGTAAATATAAATAACTACTTATTTTATTTAAGAATTTCTTATACTTGTACATATAAAAAATGTAAATAACACATTTTTTTATATTATCTAACTAAGTCAAATTGGAGTACTGTTCAATGCAATTTAAAATCACTCTTTCAAAAATAATTTTTGTATTCACGCAACTTTTTATTATAAAATTCTTCATCTTTTTATCAACTTATTTTCTTATATAACTTGTCATTTTATATATATTAAAAACACAAATGACATTTTATAAGAAAATTTATTACCTTTATATTTTGTTATTAAAATTTTAAAATTAAAAATTAAATTATAACGTACACAAACAAAAAATATATTAAAAATACTATCATTCAATATAGATTATAACTCATTCTATTTTATAATTTATTATCTAATGCATATTTAAAAAGTGATGATAAAATTTGCTTCAATAACAATTTAGTCATTCAAGTTTGCCTCAGTGACAATTTAATCATTTAAATTTACTTTAATAATAATTTAATCTTTCAAGTTTATTTTTTGAAGAAGAGGTAATATATTGTTGAAATTTGTTAATATACATAAAAAATATTGAATTGATAGTCACATAAATTAATGATAAAATCAAATTCACTTGAAGGCATATTTATTTTTATTTAGCCATATCCAATTTGTCAGGTTTTAACATACTTTATATGCCAAATTAACTTAAGATTCAATTTTTATTTCAAAACCTAAAATATTAAAGTAACAATTTAAGAAAACGTAAGGAATTAAATTAATAAAAATTGAACTTGAAAAATAAATCAATAATTAAGGAAATTTGAGGGACTTGAAGGTTCATTTTATTTTTAAAAATAAACAATGTACTTTATTTTAAAATTCATTACCCATGGATATTAAGTATATGAACACCAACTTATTCTAGTTTAAAATTTGTTTTACAGGATAACAAATTAAAAATGCATCTTATGCGTAAAAATAAGCAATTTATTTTATAAAATTTTGTTTTATTATAATTTATTTCCCTATGCAAGTAAATCTAAATTTCAATGAATATAGACTTGAATTTTTATAATTTGTCAAAAAAATTAAATTTATAATTTTATTATAAGTTTTTAAGTTACTTTTTTATTACTCGTTCGACATTTAACATGTATGATAAAAAAGCAGATATTATTATATAATAGAATATCTTACACTCCCTCCGTTAAAAAAATAAAGTCAATTTTAACTGAATTTTACCTCTCAATAAAGTATTTATTTATTTTTAAATTAACTTTATATTTTTATATTTGTTCTTATTAAATACCCCATAATAAATATAAAGTCACTATCAATAATGATATTTTTTAAAAAAGATAATGATTATGTCTCAAAAATTAAAAATTCTTTACATTTTTGAATATTCAATTCCTTAAAAAATGTTTTATTTTTTTGAACAGAAGGAGTAATAGTCAAATTAAATTGAATAGTTATTATCATACCACATGTGACACTTATTAAGTGATGTGATTTATTTCAATCATTAAATCTAAATATGATATATTTCAAAAAATTACTATAGTTCTATTATGTATAATTCATTGACAAATTTTACTATATATTTTCTCAATTTTTAAATATAAGGAAAATTTTTATATGGTTTGTTGTTTTTTTTATAAGCAAAAAAAATTCAAAAAATATTTCTGACATTTTTTCTCAATTACTCTTCATTAAATGATAATATCATTAAATTAGGAAAAAATGAAATGTTAATCACAAATAAATCTCAATCTAAACTTTTTAATTTCAGACATAATAATTAAAATTTACTTATATATAAAAATGAATGAGAATAAATTGATTGATTTAAATAATAAAATAATCTATTTTATGATTTATTATTTAAATTTTTATGTTTTATACAATCAATTATCTAATACAAATATAAAATACAGGCAACAAATGATAAATCTCCTACATTTACAAAAAATATTAGACCCCATACATATTATTTTTTTATGAGTCTCATTTTTGCAAGTATTTTTTACTATGAGTTCTACACTTATTTTCTTAATTTGTATGTTATATACAATTAATTATCTTATACATATACAAAAAAAAGCAATAAATACTAAATTTCCTACACTTACAAAAAAAAAATTAAATCACATAATATTGTTTTATGAGTCTCATATTTACAAGTATTTTTTACCATGGGTCTCACACTTATTTTTTTAAATTTTTATTGTAGGTTCCATATAAATTCTTACTATACAAAAATAAATTTTTTTTAAAAATATGGTTCATTCAACTATAGAGAAGCAATACCATATATGCACTTTACTATATATATTGATGATGATGATGACCATGTTCTCAAATAGAGTCAGTAATTTAGATGAGTTGTGCTTATTTGGATCGGGTTTAAAATATACTATCTTTTTTAAAAAGCTTATATAAGTAAGCCCGACCCTAATACTTTCGGGCCGGCCCGAATGTCTAAAACTTTTAAAAATATTTGTTCTTTATTTTTTGAATTAATTTTAATTTTTTAAAAAATTTTATTAAGCATAAAATATTATTTTAATTTTAAAAGAATAAAATAAAAAATAACTTATCAATCTCATACTTAAGTAGCTTTGTTATTATTTTATTATATTATGTATAATTTATTTATAAATATTTTTTTACTTATAAATTAATGTCTTAATTATTTAAATATTACTCTTATCATATCATATATGAATGTTTTATATTATATAAAATAAAATTATTTAATTATGAGTAAAATATTATTTTTTTAAGTAATTTTTCTTTAACTTTTTATATTGTTTAACCCTTACATATAAGAAATTTTTATTCTAATTTATTTTTAATTTTTAATCAAGTTTAGCATTGAGAATAACCAAATAATTATTTAAAAATAATATTTTATTTATTATATTTATCTAATATTAGAGTTAGAAATTTATACATACCTGAATTTTTTTTAAATTATTTTTAATTTTATTTTAAAATTAATTATCCTAATTTATATAAAATATAAAATTTATTTTTTATAAGCAAATGATGTATAGGAATCAATTTTTTTTAAAAAAATTAAGTCATAAAATGTAAAAATTAATATTAAAATATATTTTAAATATTATTTTGAGATATTTTATCATTTAAAAATAACAAAAATATGAAAATATAACTATTTTTAATTTTTTAAAAAATAACTATATTAATACACTCAAATATATATAGTATTTTGCTATAAAATGATATAAAACTTAAAAAATTAATTAATATTTATCATATTTTATAATTTTTTATTAAGGTATTTGGGCTAAGTTCGAATTTGATTGAACTTGGCTTAAATTTTATCGTGTCTATTCAAACGTCTCAAACAATAAAAAAATAATATTTTTTTAAATTTGGCTCTAAATTTTTTGAATGAGTTTGGGCTAGCCTATTGGGTTAACCTAAATTATCAACTCTATTTTCAAACAACAATAAATAAAAAATAAAAATAAAAATATTTTAAGAATGTACAATAAAAAAATTATTTGTTTAATGATTAAAGTGCACATTTAATTTTTAAATTTTATACAATATTTTATTTTAATTTTTTAATTTTATAAAGTGTTTTTTTAATTATTCAATATTAAAAATGTTAATTTTATCTTAATAAATATTTTCATTAAACTTTTTGACAAAAATTATTAAATGTTAACGTATTAAATTTAATTTTCTTTAAAATAATTATGATTAACCTAAAATTTAATTATTTAAAAATAACGATATCAAACTATATCAAAATTAAAAAATTAAATTAAAATTAAAATTTTATATAAAATTAAAAGATTAAAATAAATAAATATATATTTATTTATGATTATTTCAACAGCACCCCCGGTCGCGGCCTCAATCCACCAAATCACCGGCTCAATTGCTTATCGCCCTCCCAAATCACATCATTCTCCTACGGGGATTCTCTTCTGATCGGACTCCTCGCAGGCGCCTCGACACTCTCATCCGTCGACTTTGGCTCCTTCTTTCCCAGTTGGTGTCAGGTCTCTCCATCTCTCTCTCAGTACGCTGAAGATAATGGGCAGCGGGAGTAGGAGAGAACGTTCTCGTAGGTCAAGGCGAAGTTCGGACGATTCTGAATCTGAATCATCTTTCCTGTCCGATGAGTCAGGTAGCCGTCAATCATCGCCCGAAAGGGGCTCTGACAAGCGCCGGAGTAGTCATCGTAGTCGTAGCAGTAGTCGGCGGTCGCAGCGTCGGAGCGCACCAGCCGAGCAGGACTCAGATGATAGTGACCAACGGAGTCGCAAGAAGAAAAGCTCCTCGAGGATCATTACTGAAGAAGAAATACAAGAGTACTTGGCGAAAAAGGCTCAGAGAAAGGTTTATATGTGGTTCTCAGTGTATGTTATTTTATGACTGAGTTTGAGCTATTTTTTGCTGACACTGTCTACGTTTTGCTGTTATGATTAGGCAATGAAAGTTGCAAAAAAATTGAAAACCCATACTGTCTCGGGTTATGCGAACGATTCAAATCCATTCGGTGATTCTAATCTCAATGAGAAGTAAGCTTCTTTCTTCTTCCTAATTTTCTTTTTTGCTTTGTTAACTTTTTAAATATTCGATAATTGAACTTGTTAGATGCTCGACCGTAGGAGATAAGCACTCCATGTTCAATATTCTTTTAAGTATTTTAATTTCTGCGGCTAGTGGAGCAATCGGTAGTTCTGGAGTCAATGATGCTAAGTTAGGGCAAGCATTATACATAAACAGTGTTATGTTATTATGATTTTGACATTAGTTGGTTATGTTCTGTTGGAGGATATAATCGTTAGTTAGTCGGCTTATGTCCGTCGGGTATTAGTCCTATAAATATCCAATAATTCAATTGTAAAACTCTATGTCAGATCAATAGCAGCTTTCAGCACTATTCAGTACTTCTCTCTCTTCTGTTTCTCCTAATTCCTCTCAATCTCTCTCAATTCTACCTTATCTGTTCTTCTCTTCGATCTTCCCTATTCTTTCCTACTTTCTCTATCATACAGAATTATAAACCTGTATCAAATAGCTTGTTGATATTGGTTGAGTGTCCTGTGGTATTTTATTCCTCAATTTACTTCTGGTTATGGTATTATCTAATAGAGATTATTTTTGAAAACTTGCTGGAATTGTGCTTTCAGATAAAATGAATGCTTGACTAGCCTACTAATTCTAGCTTTGTGGATTACACGGAGGATGTGGTGACGCTGGCTTGAATTGCTGGGCCTTTTCTTCTTTGAATGCTTTTCATTTGACATCTTTGGAGCGACTTGCTACAAATACTAAGTTATCTTTGATATCTTGACCTTTATGTATTTATTTATTTATTTTTCTGTGGGTGCTGTGTTTGGATCCTCTATGGCTGTTTAAGATTTTATATTGCAATGATCTAGAATCTGTTGTGTGTTTTGCTGGAAAGTGATGTATTAAGTTGTTGACTGATGCCTACCATATCATACTCACAAAATGTTTGTTTGTAGATTTGTCTGGAGAAAGAAAATAGAGCGAGATGTTTCTCAAGGTATTCCGCTCGATAATTTTTCGGTCAAGGCTGAGAAAAAGAGACAGAGAGAAAGGATGGTATGTGTGTGTGTTTGTGTGTGTGTGTGTGTGTGTTTTTTTTTTTTGGAGGGACTTTTCATTTTCTTTTTAATGTTTGTTAGTAAAATATTGCATTATGTTAATTGAGACTTATTATTTGATTGTTGATAATTTGTACTTTCTATGCTGTGCAAACATATATATATATATATATATAATTTATACTGATGTTTTAGATTTCATAGGTATTGGGTGTGGTTTATTGAGAAAGGAGGAGTGATTTAGGGGAACACAAACTTGGTCTCCTTTCAAGTTTGAACATATCTTTCTAATGGACTAATAATTATTTTTGTATCATAAAAAAATTATTTTTAAGATTCAAATGAATTTCAATTTCGGAAGTTTCTATTTTACAACCAATTTATGGCCTAGCGATGTTTTTTAATTTTTGGGCAGGAACGTTATGAAAGTATGGAAGCCATCTGATTTAGAGTGCTTCACTGATTTTAAAATAAATTGGAATTCTTACTTTGTAGATATATCCCATAGTACATGTTTCAGGCCTCAACATATGATGTGTTATATATTTTATTTATTATATATATATATTTTTGATTAAGTTGGAATGTCCTTCTATGTGTCCTTTTCGATATCATGTAAAAGGCCATGATGAATGCTTTAAATTTTATTGTCCTCACTGAATACAGACTCAGAGATCTCATGAATGACAATGCAGGCAGAAATTGAAAAGGTGAAGAAAAGAAGGGAAGAAAGGGCGCTTGAGAAAGCACAACATGAGGAAGAAATGGTAAGTACCTTAATTTGTGAGGCATGATGCAAAACTTACGTCTCACCACTATATATCATATGTGCCTACGTAGGCCTTGTCTGTAGTGCTATTCTGCTACATAGCTTTACAAAGTATGTTAACCTTGCCTTAAAAAAAAGAATAAAATAAAATAAGATAACCCTACAAATTTGGCCTATCCTTTAAAGTATGTCCTGAAAAATGAAAAAAGTAACTCCATTAATGAAGCAGTGTTGTAAAAGGCGCTCGCCTCAGCGCCTAAGGCGCCTGGGCGAGGCGCTGAACTTGGCCATCGCCTCTCAAGTGAAGAGAGGCGATGGGGTTAGTTAGGCGCGCGCCTGAGAGCGCCTTGTGCGCCTTGCATGAGCAAAAGGCGCACGCCTGAGGGTGCCTAGTTTAAGTAGGTTGAAGAATAGGGGAACAAAAGATGGGCAGATGATAATCGACTACTGGGCATTGAAGGAGAGATGAAGACGACCGACTGGGACTGGGTATTGAAGAAGTGAAGAGGACGACTGACTGGGTTTGCCTATCGAAGAAAAGACAACGACCGATTGGAATTGACGAGGATGATGCTGACAGCGTATGGAAGAAGAGAAGATAAGGACAGCACCGACTACTTCACTTGACTTCTATGGAGTAACATATTGTAGAAGACAATGAGTTTGCTCATATTTTAATACATAACCCATTAAAATATGATATAAAATATGAAAAGTTAAATGATATAAAAACAAATATGGAATATTTAATTTCAAAATAAGAGAAGACAATTACATAATAGAAAAGATTTAAATTTATTACAAGAAATAATCTTTGATTGAAATTTTAAACATGATAGTGAAATTATTGTGAGCCTTGGAAAATTTTCAAGAAAATTTTAATCCCAACTTATACTGATTAGGTTATAAAAGAGAACCCATTATAATCCCTTGGAAGTTTAGAATAGAGCAGCAACACCAAGAGACTACAACACATGGTAGCACCTCGCTTCATTTGAGCACATGCCTTTCTAGCGCCTTGCGCCTAAGGCGTTTTACAAGCTTTGCGCCTTAAGTGCGCCTTTCGCCTTTAACAACCTTGTAATGAAGTTGAGACTCTAAATGTGACTGACACATTGAAAAGTTTAATTCTGGACTGATGTAAATGTTAGTTGATCAGTTGATAGTCACTCACTTTACCATGCCATCTTTTGTGATTTACTCTCTCAGGCAATATTAGCCAGAGAACGTGCTCGAGCTGAGTTCCAGGACTGGGAAAAAAAGGAAGAAGAGGTATTGTGGTGCGTTCAATTATTTCTGTTCTTGTTTGATCTAGTATTGGCAATTTGTTGACTAATACGGCTTGGTCTGCAGTTTCATTTTGACCAAAGCAAAGTCAGGTCAGAGATTAGATTGCGTGAAGGGCGTGCCAAGCCAATTGATATCCTAACCAAACACCTCAGTGGATCAGACGACTTGGATATTGAAATAAATGAACCATACATGGTTTTCAAGGTTATTACTTTTAGTTTCATAGCGTTATGTTATGTCTCTTTTTCCTTTTGACTCTATAGTGAGATACACCTCTTAAAAATTCATCATACTCTGTCATTTTTGTATGGTGTGATTTCTGGATTTGAATGTCAATATCACCAGATTTTACATATATTTTGCAGGGCTTGACTGTGAAAGAAATGGAAGAGCTTCGTGATGATATCAAAATGCATCTTGACCTTGACAGGGAGACACCAACCCACGTGGAATACTGGGAGGTATCACTCCTTCCCATAGTTTACTTAGTTGCGTTGTAGTCCTTCATTGATTACTTAACTAAAAGCTTCTATATGATGTTAACGTCATAATCCTCTTTTCTTCTTCTAATCTTAATTTGTTGTAATCAAAATCTAGATATTTGACTTTATTCGGGAACACATTATAGACATAATCTTAATCTTAAATATGAAATACCTAGGCTATTTCTTTGTTACACTCGGGAGCTATCATTTCAAATATCATTATCATAATATCTTTTAATGCATTTCTTAATTCTAATGCAAATGGCTTTGGAAAACTATGGAACTTTTAGGCTTTTGGAAAATTTGGTTCAGTGAAATGAAGACTTCCCCCCTTTTCTCATTAGGATAAATGTGGAACTTATGAAGTTTTTGGTTCCCGTTTCTCAGAACTGTTACATTCTAAAAGCTTGGAACATCTGGTTGGTGGTGTTTAGCATAGGTTCAAAAACGATTGAAACTTTATTGTGGCTTGGTTTAAGTGTGTTTGTTGTTATTATTGAAATATGAATTCAACTCCAGAAATCATATTATTTATGTACCAAAGATCCTGTTGCAAGTCTCACTGGATTACAGTGTTAGTAGAGATATGATAAAACAATAGCTAAACAGGATCCCTAAGCATTCAAGAGGCACAGGCTTTCCAACAGCAGTTCACTCACGGTCTACTTACCTTCCTCTCCTTCCCCACCTTTGATTACACTCCCTAATTCTTTCTCCTCTAATGGCCAGAGGCGTACAATTCCTCATTTTCCCTCTAAAGTCTTGTGCACTCTCCCATTTCATGCTCCATATTTCTCCTGATATAAGTCAGCGAAGGCCCATCCCTACCCCTCCTCTTCCTTCTTGAATATGTCCACAATTGAGGTCCAAATCCATTCCTATCGAAATGAAAGACTTGTGGAGTGCCCAGTGTAACTTCCAGGCATCATACTATAATAAATACATTGTTTACTATTTTACTAAAATCAAGGATCTAGTATTTTCACTTGTCTGTGTGTTTGGTAAAGCTGAAATACGCAAAGGAAATGGAGTGGAAATGGATAATAGGTTGTTTTGATTTTAGAGAAATGATAGGGTAGGGCAAGAGGAAGAGAGAGGAAACAGAGGAAAATAGAGAAGGAAGATGAAAGGGGAGGGAGGGAGAGGGAGAGGGAGACAGGAAATAGAGAGAAGACAAGGGATCAAAGAGAGAGATAGAAACTGAACAATATTTTTTGGTTTTCAATTATGCATAATATCTGACTACACTAAGGATCTTATATAGACCCTTATGGAAAATCTTAACAAACTAACTCCTTAACTAACTAAAACTATTTAATCTTTATTTCTTTATTTTGTACATGTCAAGAACACTACACCAAAATCCTCAAATGGCACAGAGCATGAAATTATCATTTAGCTGTTTTTGTAGTTTCCTAACAAAATAAATTTGACCTTCTCGCTGTATTTTCCTTTTTCCTGTGTTATCCTTTCTGTTGGGTTTCCCAGTTTGGATTTTAAGACTTATTTAAATTCCATTCACCGATGGAATAATCCCTAAGATCATGGTTACATGAGGTGGGCCTGTTGCTTCTCCACTGTATATATGATTTTAACTGAGCCAAATAATCAATTGAAGGACTGGGAATCATTAAATTCTGAGTTGATTTAACTTTTCTAGTCTTGTCTGCATTTGCATGGAGGTAAATGTAAATAAGGGCCTTCTATTTGACTGCATAACATATATTGTGTCGGTGACTCATAAGACCTCAGGATTTTGGCAGTTAGTTTCTTTCCACAATTCATGTTCAAAGCTGAAGACATGTTTATTAATGGTTACTAAATACAGGCACTCCTTGTGGTATGTGATTGGGAGCTTGCTGAAGCTCGTAAAAAGGATGCTCTTGATCGAGCTAGGGTGCGTGGGGAAGAACCACCTGCTGAGTTGCTTGCCGAAGAAAGAGGTCTGCATGCCAGTGTTGAGGCAGAGGTGAAGAATCTCTTGCAAGGGAAGACATGTGCTGAATTAGAGGCTATGCGAGTGCATATAGAGTCTCAAATGAGTAGTGGTACAGCGAAAGTGGTTGAGTATTGGGAAGCTGTTTTAAAACGCCTCCACATATATAAGGCCAAGGTATTTTTTTTTTTCAATCGTGTATAATTCTGTCATGTCATGATCAACGGTTCTCTCTATTCTAAATTTCCATAAATGCAGGCTACTTTAAAGGAAATCCATGAAAAAATGTTACGGAAGCATTTGCAACGCCTTGAGCAACCATTGGAGGGTGAGCACAAATTGGAGAATGCTTATGATTCAAAATCTGAAGTGGAGGATATTCAGGATGATGTTAAAGGTAAGTTTTCTGTCATTTAATTGTTCACAAGACATTGACTTATTTTCAGAATTTCATGTTTAAATTTGCCCTTTTTTTCTGTATAGTTCAATCAGTAGATGAAACATATTCACCAGAACCCATGAAAGGAGAGGATCAAGAAGCTGAAGATGAGCCCGGGTCCTTTTCACCAGTACTGTTGCATGGTGATGAAAATGAGGAAGCTATTGATCCTGAAGAGGATAGGGCTGTCCTGGTAACTTTCTGAAAAATAAATTTGCGACTGTATATTTAAGAATTAAGTATACTGAGGATAACTTGATCATTTGGTACATGTGCAGGAGCGTAAACGTATGGCTGTAATGGAGGAGCAGCAAAGACGAATCCAAGAAGCAATGGCATCAAAGCCTGCTCCATCTGAAGATAATTTTGAGATGAAGGCTATGAAAGCTATGGGAGCCATGGAAGAAGGAGATGCACTTTTTGGCTCTGGAGCTGAAGTGAACCTAGATTCACAGGTACCCTATCTTAGTCATTTAAGTAATATGTCACTCTGAATTATAATTGGCATGAAATTCATGCAAGCAAGCATTAAATTTTCCATAGATATGTTGAAGTGTCAGTTATGCACTTTTGACATGAGGATCCAAGAGGCACGTAACTTGCTTAAACTTTAGCCCATCAGCAAATAGATTATCCCATATAGTGCCGGGAATTGAGAAACATTAAGAATATATTTGCCCGTAAATGTAATTTTTGAGGGGAAATAAATCGCCTAAGTCAATTGTTGGAATAGCATCTTAACATTCTTCACTCCCTCAAGAAAAAAAGAAATTCTTAACTGACCCTATTTCTCTGTTTCTTTCAAGTTTTAGTGAATGAAAGGCGATATTTGCCAGGTTTTGAAGCTTAAGAAAACTTTCAAAATTTAAACAAAAAGAAGTTATTTTCCCTGTTTTCTCGTAGTTGGAGTGGGCCATTTGCTTCTTAATTATTGCAAAGTGGTGGATGGTAGTTATAGAAGGAGCTTTGGAGGACTTGGCCTTTCTTGTATATTGTTTTATCAGTTACGAAATCCCCTGGCTACCCTCCATAGAATAAGTTGACATTAGTGAGAGTGACATATTTTATTTGGTATCTAAAACTATTAGTGATGTGTTTGTTAGTCTGTTTTTTCTCTTGCGAATTTTTAACATGATAACTTTTTGAGCAGGTTTATTGGTGGCATGACAAATACCGGCCCAGAAAGCCAAAATATTTTAACCGTGTCCACACTGGATATGAGTGGAACAAATATAACCAGACTCACTATGATCATGACAACCCACCTCCAAAGATTGTACAGGGATATAAATTTAATATTTTCTATCCAGACCTTGTAGACAAGACTAAGGCCCCAACCTACACTATTGAGAAGGATGGCAGCAATGGTGAGACATGCATCATAAGATTCCATGCAGGGCCTCCATACGAGGACATAGTAAGTCTGCTGTTCTTGTTTTGATCAGAAAGATTTATAATTCAATCAAAATATTAAATTAGTTCTTTGTTCTTGTTCAGAATTTTAGTTCTGTATAAGATTACTTAACAGTTGTCATGTCTCCCTGACAGGCTTTCCGAATTGTGAACAAAGAATGGGAATATTCTCACAAGAAAGGGTTTAAATGTACATTTGAGCGTGGAATTTTACATGTGTACTTCAACTTCAAACGCTACCGTTACCGCAGATAATTTTAGGTGCTGGTTTGCTGGGATTATGCCAATGGTGCGGGCAGTGGAGATATATGTCTTGGGCAATTGACGGCTTGCAGACTCTTTTTTTTTTTTTTTTTTTGGGTAAGAGTTCCCAGCTAGTATCCAGATTTGTCATAGGATTGTAGATGATTTAAAAGTTAAATGGAAACATCTTTTGGTTGTAGAAATGTATGTTCTAAGTCTTCAGGCAGAAACGATTTAACATCTGTTAGTTTGGGTCTGTTTCATTCAGACCTTAATTCATTGTTACACCAATTGTATAATTTTGTACAAAGGGCAGTGCTCCTTTTAATATATATGGTGATTTTGGGGTAATATAAATTTTCACCTTTCTTTTGGGCGAAAAAAAATCTTCTAGCCTAGATTATCTTTCGGTTTTATACTGGATTATTGGCTGGAACTAGCATTTTCGTATTCTTTGGTAGCCAACTGAAACAACCAGACAGGAACTAATTCCTCTAAAATTGTGGGAGTCTTACATTTTGCAAGAGAAGCAGCCTGGCAAAGTGCTCTGTCCATGAAATCTAGTTACCTCGACAATTCCGTTTTATTGATGGCCTTTCAGAAAATTGCGTTTTACTTTTCAGTCATATTATGGAACGTATGTCAAGTTTTTAGGTTTATTGCTTTTTTGTCTGTGAATGCTCACCGCATGTAGGAGCTGATTAAGTCATGAAACTGAATATCGTGTGGCTTGAATCATACGTTATTGTTATTTTTTTAACTCCAATAACATAAGATAAAATTAAAGGTTGATTGACCTTGTGAGTAGAGTTGGAAAAATGAGTGGGTTTAACTTTTATGAGCTTGACCTTTAAGTTCGATTCTCATTTTTTACTTTTTTTTGAGGCTCAACCTTTATTTAAAAGGCTTAGGGTTGGGCCCGTAAGCTTTGTTCTAAAAAAATAAAAAAATAAAATTAAATTAAATACTATAAATTAATTAAAATATTTTAAAATGAAAAAATTTAAATCCTCATAATCCTTTAAAAATTAAACAATGCTCATTTAAAATTTTAGTAAGAAAATTCAAATCTTGATTAAAAAAAGTTTATTTTTTATAAATACACAAACATAATAATTATAAAAAAAATAAAAAATATTAAAAATTTTATACTATACATTGATATTTATTAAATTATATTAAATTAACTTTAAAATAAATTAAAATTAATAATAATATAACGCGTGTAGGATTAAGACTTCAGACGGCAAGTTCTTTTTGGCTTCAAACATGTATTCCATCAATGAAAAAAATTAATAATAATGTAACATGGCTTGAAGGATTGCTTGAGCCTTTTTTTATAGAGTTTATCAGGGCCAGACTCTCAAACCTTATTATTTTAAAAAATTTTAATTTTTAAAATTTAAACTTTTATTTAAATAGGGCGTTTAAGCTCGATTTTTATTCCTGGCTCTACTTGTGAGGGTCATGTGATAGGAGGAGCAATAAAAAGCACTGGAATTTTGGCTATATTGAGTTAACGCCATGCTTAAACATGTTAGGAAAGATTGATTGTAAATGAAATAACAGCATTTGTTTTAACTTTCAAATAAAAAGAACTTCTATTTTAGAAAAAAATAATTATTTGATCCTTGTAGTTTTGACTTAGTTGTAACTCAATTTTTAAATTTTGACTTATTATAACTCAGTCCTTAAAGTTTTAACTCGACTGTAAATTAGTCTTTGAACTTTGCCTCTTGTAATTTAATCCTTGAAGTTTCAACCTCTTAAATATCGGTCCTTATATTTTAAAAAATAAAATTATAAAGATGCAAAATATTTTAAAATTTATTTCTAATATTTTAAATTAATAATTCCTTTTAATATTTATAAATATTATAAATATTAAAAGTTTTAAATATTTTTAATCTTTCTAATTTTATTTTTTAAAATATAGGAACTACTGTTTAAGAGGTTGAAACTTTAGGGACTAAATTGTAAGAGATAAAATTCAGGGACTAATTTATAACCAAGTCAAAACTTCAAGGACTGAGTTATAACGAATCAAAATTGAGAGATTGAATTACAATTAGATCAAAACTATAAGGACCAAATGACTAATTTTTCCCCTATTTTATTAAAAAATCACTTTTGAAAATTTTTTCAAAATATTTGTTTAAACTTGTAAAGATAATTAGAATTTGAAACAAAGAAGATAATATCGTTTGATTTTGTTAAATTTAGATGCTAGAAACTCGAAAGCCACTCGTTAACCCTTTTGTTGTGCCATTTAAACTGTTGTGCGTTTCTTTTCCTTCTTTTTTAAAACAGTAAAGGGGGTGTTAAAAGAATAAAGCAGCCGTCTATGGGTCCTCCTGGACCTGAAGCAGTGAACCAAGTGATGCCATTATCAACGATGGAAAGCCTTTGGTGATCCTCGTAAGTTGCCTATCCCAATCCCACTCTGACACTCAAACTTATGGTATATGCATTGTAGTGACTAATGTAGTTGCTTTTGACTTATCATGACGTTTTTGACTATGCCCTCAAACTTATCATGATTTCAAGTGATCCTTTCTTTTCTAATTTCTATTGCCCGTCAAGATTATGCCCTCAGAAATGGATTGAGCTAATCATGACCTTTTTGAGATGCATTCCAATTATAATAAAGTTGAATTTCCATTTCAGCCTATTTAGTGCAATAATTTTTTCAATCTCAGATTCACTAGGGAATTTTTTATCAGTTCATGCCATCACAGAACAAGAAAGCATCTAATTCCAGTCTTTTCTTTATTTCCCACCCAACTGAATCTACCCTCAGAATCTTGCTTCTTTTTAGTGGGCTATGCTCACTATCATGTCCTGGGACTCGCTATCATGTTTCAATTACCAAAACACCATTGCCGCCACGTTCCATATTAATGTGATGCCTTCAAACCTTTTAACTTTGCAGTGTCTGAATATCTAACAATATGATAACTTCTTACATAATAACCTTTTGGCCATTGAAACTCGAATATAGATATTGCTGGTTTGGCCAAAGAGGGAAAAAAAAATATATAGCTAGTTAGCTACTGCACGAGTCTGAGTTACACAACATTCTTAAACAGATGCATCATCACTGTTCCTCACTTGATCTGCAATTTTAATGATGCATTGAAGGTGTTGAACAATGTCCTTCATATTCGGCCTTTCGCTTTTCTTTTCCCTCAGACAGCTGAGTGCTAGCTCTGAGAATAGTTGTATGCTTGTTTTTATTTTATCATCAGATGGTTCCTTAGACATTAGGAGCCTCTGATCTACCAGTTCCATGATGGACCCGTTGACGGCATGTTGACCGACGAAAATTGCTAGGTTCACATCATCTTGCTCTCTTGAGAAATCTAGGGCCTTCTGAGAAGTCAAAAGCTCTAGCAACACAACCCCGTAACTATAAACGTCGCTTTTATCAGTTAACTGGTAGTTGCGGTAATACTCAGGATCCACATAGCCTAATGTTCCCTGAGCACAGGTTGATACATGACTAAGCCCTGGGTTAGCCAATCTGGAGAGCCCGAAGTCTGCAACCTTGGCGTTAAATTCATCATCTAGCAGTATGTTTGTGGACTTCACATCTCTATGGTAAATGGGAGTATGTGCGGCAGAATGAAGATAAGCCAATGCTTCAGCAGTTTGAAAAGCAACCTTCAGCCTTGTTTTCCAGTCTAGGAAGTTGGAATACCTACCATGAAGATGGTCATGGAGTGTCCCGTTTGAAATGAACTCATAGATCATCAGAGGCTGCTCAGACTCTACACAGCAACCTAGGAGCCTGACTAGGTTCTTGTGATTGACTTGAGAAAGAATTGCAACCTCGTTTAGTATCTGCTGAATGCTTTTGAGGTTGCCCAATCTAGCTTGCTTCACAGCCACAGCTGTCCCATCTTGGAGTTCACCTCTGTAAACTTCCCCAAACCCACCTTTTCCCAAAATACTGTCTTGAGAAAATCTGTTTGTTATTTTTATCACCTCCTTCAGTTTAAACATCCTAGCAGGTGTCTCTCCAGAATTTGACTTTATCACATCTTCTATAGTCTTGGCCTGCTTTGACCCGTGAGAGAGCTTCCTGGACCTCCTTAAGATAATGGCCATAACTGTGGCTAGGCAAAAAAATGTTATGACCACAAACGAGACTGTTAAGCTGATTTGTGATTTAGACTTTTTCTTGTTCTTAAAGCAAGTTGCAGCAATAGGGTCCCAATGGTGTTTGCCCTTACAAAGACAGCGAAAGACTCCATTTTTTTCAGCAGGTGAGCAGATAGAAGCCCCAGAGCAATCTTCTTGTGTCCTGCAGAGAGGTTCAGTAGGAGAAGCCCACTGAATTTCAAGACCTTCCTCCCACTGATAAGCAGGCTTTTCTGCATCTAAATGAAGGATGCTTCTGAATGCTTTACAGCCAGAGCTGTGAAGGCGTATCTTGTATGCTGAAGGCATCCCCCCTGCAACAAAGGTGCAACAAGGGCCAAGACCGCTAGCACACTGAGTAGCTCTTCTACCATCAACATGTCCTGAGCTCTCCAAGTAACGGTGACAAAGACTCGAAGAAGTGCAATTGAGAGGAGAAACTAACAGGCGCGGGGAGCAGTTGAAGAGGAAGATTGTGTTGGATGAAGTTATTTTGAAAGGAAGTGACTGGTTTAACCAGAGGCCACCACTTGCAGGCATATCTTGAGTAACACATGAACTAGAAAGCCAAGGTGATGGCTGCACCACCAAGCGCTGAATCGAAGGCATGGTTCTGAGAACGGAATAGGAACTGCCATTGAGGGTGAAAAAGTAGAGTTTTCTTGATTTGGGATCACAGTGAAGGCTATAGGATGGATCCCCACAGCTAGGGTCCGTGCTTAAAGGGTATGGAATTTGTAAGGAGCCACAGTTCGGGCAAGTCTTTTGAGAAGTACAATGATTACTGAGGTAAAAGAAAAGGAGGAGGACATGGCTAAATCGGAAACGTGAGCTTATGTTTATTTTTGGTTCAGTGATCATTCTGCATGAACAAGGGGATGACTGATTGATCACACGTTACAGATGGGAAGGACGACGGATGAATAAGAAGGGCTACTACGTTGGAATAAAGTGAGCGCAATGAAAATCAAAAAGTTGGCTAAAGAATCTATATGGAATACCATGAAATTTTGGCGACTTATGGGGACCAGTTGATACCCTTCAGAATGATGAGAGGTTTCTAGCTGTTTTCTCTGTATCGGGAATGTTCATTGAGAAAAGGCTTCAACACTCGCTACTTCGTTTTTGCGAGGTTCATTCTTTCTTTATTTAATCTAATCGAGTAGCATATGATTAAAGTGGAGAAACTTCCCATTAAGGCATAATAAAATGCTGCCACAGCTTATGGCCCTCGCACTTCGAAGTCAATTTGCAAGAGACAATATTTTCTCATTTACTGTTCTAGATATAGGAACGTCACGCCATAAACACAAGCAAAGGTTCCATGTAGACAGGACAAAGGCCAACCTACACCATCGAGAAGGATGGCAGCAATGGTGAGGCGAGCAAGCATCATAAAAATTCATGCTGGGCCACCATATGAGGACATAGTAAGTTCACTGTTTTTCTCTTCTCACTGTTCTGAAATATTTTAGCATGCTTTGCATGTCAAACCAGGTTGTGAACATCTATGTTCATTGCAATTTTTGTTCTTGTTTTGTTCTTCTTTAACCAAGTTTCAAAATGATCACAGTAAACAAGGTCATTGATGTTTTGATTGTGTGCATACATGTTTATTGCAGTCCCTGTCAGAACAAGACATCAGCTTATCGTCATGCTTAAGTAGTAATACTTCCAACCCCCCCCCCCCTTTTCTCTGTAAAACCTAGCAAGGAAAAGGAAAAGGAAAAGAGGGGCTGGGTGGAGGGGTAAAAGAATAATTCAAGCGTTTATGTGGTCCTAGAGTGCATAATCACTTTGGAGTAATGAATTCAGTGTGCCAGCTTGCCGTTACTATCAATGGAAAGCCTTTTCCCCTCCCAAATAATCCGGAAAAATGGAAAGACTTTGGTGATCCCCATAATTGCGTATCCCGCTCTGACACACAGGTTTATTGTATATATATGTGCATTGTAGTGACCAATGAAGTTGCTTTTGACTTATCCCACTCCTTTAAAGTGATCTTTTTTTTTTTTTTTATATGGTTCCCCCCACGAGGCTAATCCATCGCCTATCAAGGTTATACCATCATAATTCTTATTCCTATTCTGGCCCCTCATGTATTGCGACTATCTTCTAGAGAAAAAGAAGACTTGTTTTGAAATTTTAAAATTTTGACATATTGCAACATTATATTGCAAAGAATCTAAATGTTAAGGCAATGCTTTTTTTTTTTTTAATACAAGGCTATGGAAAAACTGTGCAAAAAAGATTAAGGTCTAATCATATTTAAAGCCATAAAGTTTAAATAATCGGGAGGCAGGTTGTCAAAAATAAAAATATCAAAATCACTGTAGGATGTTTTGTATATAAAAAGATCGGTTTATTTGTTTGCTTCCCTATAGATATGGTCAAAGCTAACTTTTCAATCTCATGATGAGCTTTTAATGTTCTTGATAATTAAATAAAATAGATATGTGCGCCTACTAGTTTTTACTTAAGTTAAAAAGGGCACAAAATTTCATAAATGAGGCTCATATATACTCTTTTAAGATGAGTAATATGATCATCAAAAGCAAAATAAGCTATTTTCAGTATGGCTATTGACATATAGAGCTTTGTTCACATGCTATTTATGTATTATTATTATGTTTGAAACAATCTTATTCGAAATGCAGTCAAATATTAAATATGAACATTCTTTTTAATAGGGATTCAAACCTTTATTCATTATTTTATGAAAGACTAATCTTTTTGTTATATCTAATTCTCATTGGTTGTGTATTGGTATTGTTATTAGTAGTATGAGTAATATGCAGTTATATGATATATGGCTGCTTGTGTGTGTGAATCAGAAGACACATAAGGGAGGGCAATTACGCCTTGGTATCATGAGCGGAGTTGTGCACCAAATCCACAATTTATACGGATTAATGATTAAGAACATCAATATGATGCTTTAGAAAGATAATGGGGAACCCTTCACGAGGGGGAGCTGGAGTAGGAGTTCATGGATTGAGCTAATCCTAATCATGACCTTTTAGAGATGCATTCCTAGTATAATAAAGTTAAATTTCCTTTTCAGTCTATCTAGTGCAACAATTCTTCCAATCTCAGATCCACTTGTAATTTTGATGAGTTTATTCTATCACCCAAAAAAAAGAAAGAAAGCATCCAATTCCATCTCTCTATTTTCCCCCCACCCACGACCCAACCAAATCCCCACTTAGAATTTCGCTCCTTTCTAG
This sequence comes from Prosopis cineraria, assembly GCF_029017545.1. Classification (NCBI taxonomy): domain Eukaryota; kingdom Viridiplantae; phylum Streptophyta; class Magnoliopsida; order Fabales; family Fabaceae; genus Prosopis; species Prosopis cineraria. The sequence goes on from NW_026556822.1 coordinate 27,695, forward strand.
TGGGCTACACTTACTATTGTCACTATTTTCCATATTAATATGATGCCTTTGAAGCTTCAACTCTGCCACATATGAATGAATATTTAACATTAACATATAGTTTCTTACTCAATAGTCAATGACCTTCATTCAAAATTTTAAACATCCAAATATAGAGAGCGCAGTTCGGCCATGAAAGGAGAAAAAAATTATGGCTAGGGCCAGACTATAAGAGCCCCACAACAACTTTCTCAAAACACGTCTCATTAGTCATTACTATTCCTCACCCCATCTCCGATCCTAATGATGCATTGGTGTTGGACAAAATCCTTTATATTTGGCTTTTCACTTTATTTTCCCCGCAACAGCTAAGTGAAAGCTTTGAGAATGGCTTGATGCTTGTTTTCACTTTAAGAGACGGTCTCAATACTGACAACTAGTCTCTATACAATGCCTATCAATAGCATGAATTTCCTTAAGGCTTGACACTTGTTAAAAGATTGTCATGCGCTTGTAGTCGCGTGGATAATCATCATAGCCACTAATTTCTGCACATCATCAAAATGTGTAATATAAGTAGCGCTACCTCTTACGTGTCTTTTAGATATCCCATGATGCGGGATGGGGAAATTTTCAGCTTTCACTAATGTTGCATCTCAGGATGAAACAAGCAACAGCAACATTAGAATGTTGGTGTCTAATGCCACTCACACAAACACATCACACGCATTCACAACTCTGCACAACTTTCAAAGGGTGGTTCCATCTAAATTAAGGTGGCCCCGCAAACTATATAAATGTGGACGATCGCGAAAGTGCAAGTTTTATGTCCGGAAATTCCACGTTCGGTGATAATTTTTTTCATAGCTTCGAAGGACGTTTTGCCCTACATAGACAAAATAATATGAAGCACCCTCTTTACTTGAAGACAACATGAAAGGGCTCTCAATAAAAGGAGCAGAAGTCAGAACAGAGGAGGAGGTAGTAGTAGTAGTAATAAATTAACAGATATTTATGGCTGTTCAGATTCAGACAGAAGAGCCGCTTCTGATATCTGCCACCCCGCTAATACCAGTCCTCAGACCGATCGGGATGATCAGCTTACTAGAGCATGGTTTACACAGTTTCGCCCTTTTTGTTGCCTTCATTCTTTTCCAGAAGAGAAACCTGAAAATTTTCAGGTTAATTTACGCCCTCTAGACATAATCGGCCAAATTATATATCTTTTGACATTTAAATTGCCGAGCCAACATGGCCTTACTCATAGTAATAGCATAGCAAAGCTTAGCCTTCAACTATCTTTACCGCAGTCCTGCACAATACATGACCGATAGTATGAACTAGGCAAGTTATTATAATAGTAATAATAAACAAATTTCTATTTCGAGCACTGTTACTTACCCAAATGGGCTTTGTTTGATGGAAGCAGCTCAACATCTAACTGCAGTTTGGAGAAAGTCGCAAATAGTAAAAATGAATATTACAAATAAGATAAGAACGTATAGAAAGTAACGTAGAACTACACTAAGAGAACCTTACCGATTATTGATTAATGTGTAGAAACTACTAAGCAGCAACATGAACAAATCTATAATCAGAAGATAGTTTTAGCTACGCTAGTAACACGGATGGTTTGCCCTTTAAATTAGCGCGAGTATATTTGGAGCTTGGATCATGGAACAGGCGAACTGACCTTTCCAACTACACTAGATTCCTTAGGGACACATTCTCCAGAGTGTAAACTTTGGGAATTCAGTGGCAGTAATGAAATTGTATGGACAGCGAAGGAGTTTCTTAAAAGGCATACATCATTCAAGTTGTACAGCTGTAGTAGTTGATATTAGTGAATATAATTACCATAGACACTGTGATCAGTAGTAATAATCATTATACTATTTTACTATCATCCTTTGGATAGAAACCATAGCAACTGATCGAACAAGTTACCTCTATTGTTGCGTTTGGAGGGATCTCCTGGACTCCTCTACTTCCATAGGCCAGTTCAGGAGGAACAATTAACAACCTCTGCAGAAAACTCAGCTAATTAACTGCTCTCCTTTTATTCTAATATGTTAATATGTTAATATGGTGTTGCAGACCGAATATAAGTGAATCTGAATTTTCCACCTATCTTCCAAAAACTTCTATATAAAGGTTTAGGGGCTAGAAATTTAGAGAGAAATAAAAATTTGTTGTTTATATAAATAGTTATTGACAATAGAAGCCTATGAAGCCAAAGGAAATATTCCCCAATATGTATAACTCAGACTTTGGGAAAAATACTATACAGATGCCCACTAGTCAACACAAACTACCAAGTACTAACAAGTGCTCCAATGAAGCTTCCTGCCTTGACACACACAGTTTTACAGATTGTCTGGCTTTTAATAGCATATTCGTACAGCTTAGCAAAGAACTCTGGTATTATGGTCTGTCATTACCTGGCCGCCTACTCGCATTCCTTGCACCCCTAAATCTAACCCCTTAAGGACAGTTCCATTCTCAGATTGGCCTACATCAAATCCATATGGCTGCAACAATTTAAGAATCTTAATCAATAAGTAAACTTTCCGTGCAAAAAATATAACATATACGTACATCATGACTATCCAGAAAGTACTGCTGCTGCAGTAACCGAAAAAACACAATGCTAGCCTTGATGAGGATCATGTATAAAGCGGTGCAAAATTTCTGGAGTTTGATCATACCGTTCCTCCTCCAACACCCATTCCTTGTCTGCTAGTCATGAAGGTAATATTCTTCCATTTAGCAACATAGTGAACCTACAAAATGATATTTTGAATATATCTGGGTGAAACATAATCAGCTAATAAAGAGAAACCAAAATGATGTAGAACTAGAACCAAAACCAGAACAAATGGATGAATATTGAAAAACAAACTATTCACATTGATCAAATTCATCATCAAGAATGAAATTCCTATGACAGACCATGTCTATTAAAAGTGATCCAAACAGACATATTTCCAAATACACATATTCAATATAAATTACTAAATTAATCATAAATACTAACATTTCCATTCTGTATTACAAAAAAGGATTGAAGCCATGAAGAAGCTGACGATATTCATATATGTAGACGCATGTGTCAAACACAGGACAAATAAAAGAGCATATTATTATGTATTAAATCTTCTGAAGGAAATGAATCAGGTCCACGGCTCCCTCATTTTCACAATCAAATGCATCAATACTGAAAAATCAACCAATCATATATCACTTCTTT
>NW_026556823.1:0-30910 GCF_029017545.1 Prosopis cineraria
ATGGTAAAGTCACAATCATGGAGACGGAAGAAGAGACTCCAACATGCCCTCTGCGCTTTTTCCTCTTTCATTCAACGCAATTATTTGTTTCACTTTTCACTTTGAAACACCACGTGCCTTACTAACCATCTCAACATTTCAAAATAACATATATACTTACGAATTTTATCGTTGCTTGTCCTCTGACTATTTAAAATAGATTTTAATCCACTGCCGTGCACGGGAGTATTAACATATCATTTAGTTTGAAAGAATCACAACGGAATTGGCAAAAAAAAAAAAAAGATAAGTGATGTTATAAAAATTTAATAAATAGAAAATATAAGGAGAAAGACTAAGAATAATCAATTAAAAACAATTTAAGACCGTTTGTTTCTGTTTATTTTATAAAAAAAATTATTTATTTATTTAAAAAATTGAGTTTTTATGATGATTGTTTAAATTTGTGAAAATAATTAAAATAAAAAATATATATTTTAAATTATTTTTAAAATTTATTTTGATATTAGTTTAAAAATAATAACTAGTTTATTAGAAATATAATTCTATTAAAAATGTCTTATCTTTTAATGAAAGTAGTATAATTTATTTTAGTTAAGGACTTATTTAAATCTAGAATTAAAGGTTAAAAATATCCTTAACGTACATACAAAGAGTCATAAGTGATCTTAAACTTAACAACAGGTCATTTATATTTCTTAACTTTAAAAAATTTTGTTCTATTACCCTGCAATCTTATCCATTTATTTTTTCTATTAGCGAAGCCTATGATTAAATTTTTTAATACTTTTCTTCTCTCCTTCCTCTCTCACCACCCCCTCCTCTCTCTGATTTCTCGACCCTTTCCTTCCTTCACTTATGTTTGCTTAGCTTCATTGTCATGCATGTCCACAGTGCACCGTCATCTTTGCTCACACTCTCATTTCCACCATGATAAGGTTGTGCTTCAAGACTAAAGGTTGTTGATTTATGTAAAATATGGCCGCCATGCCCACCACGTGCCACACACAGATGAAAGTTTTTTACACCCATAAACTATTTACTATTTATATAAGGAAACTGCAAGTACACCAATGGAAAAGAGAGGGAATGGAGAAACTTGTATCGAGCCCAACGAGGATAAAGGAGATGGCACATACTTCGTCTCTCTTCCACTCCTCACTGAACTAGCTCTCTCTCTCTCTCTCTCTCTCTTGTTCGCGGCCACACTCCTTGTCCATGGCACACACTCCGTGTTTGTGGCTTCATGCGCACACACTCTATGCACGGGGCGCACGTGATGCCGCATGAGGTGGCAATAGAGATGTTGGTGGCAAGGTACAGGAGGTTTGGGAAGGCAAATGAGGCCATGAGGGAGAGAAGGGGAGAGAAGGGGGAGCGACAAAGAGTGTGAGAAACGCAGTGCATCCGTGTGTGTTCAACCCGACCAAAGAGGCTAGCGGCAGTGCGAGCAAGCTTGCATAGGTTTAGTCGGACCAAGGAGGCATCCGTGCTCATTCTATCCAGCCCATCCACATCAATTGTCGAAGCTGTCATGGCATTGGTGAGGATGAGAGACAAAGAAGGGAGGGAGAGGACGAAAAGAGGGGGGATGGAGATTGAATGGAGGAGAGAGAGGAAGAGGGGGAGTGAGAGATGAGAAGCAAAGAAAGGGAGAGGAGAGAGAAGGAGAATTTGAAAAAAAAAAAAATTGATGTAAGGCTCATAGGTAATATTTTTAATAAAAATTAAAAATTTATATGTAGACCCCACTAATAAAAAAATGAATAGAAAACTGTAGGATAACAAAACAAAAATTTTGTGTGATTGAAAAATTAAATAATTTATAGTTAAATTTAAAATTATTTATAACTTTCATGTGTATTTTAAAGACATTGTTCACCCGTAACCCTTAAACTTATCTTTTTTTTACCCATAATCTCACATTAACTGTTTACTTTTATCATGGGTCACACATTTATATTTTTAATCATGAGCCCCACATTCTTTCAACTTCTCTTAATCATATAAAAATAAAAATATAAAATAAAATAACCATGAAAAAGGAAAAAATATATGTAAGTTACTGTTTAAACTACTGTTGATCAACAGTAAACCCCGTCACACTTTACCATATATAATAATAATAATAATACTAAATATTCTTGATTTATATTTTTCTACTTATTATTATTTATTATTTACATTTTATTGATTGCTCCGCTGAAGTAAGGGCATGTGCAAAATTTGATTTGTTTATTCATTTGAATAACATAACTAACATGGCGTGGTCTCAATTAATATAGATATTAAATTTAAGAAAAATAGGTTTATGTGAAAGAAGACAATGATGCCCATGTTTTTTTTGTTAAAGTTTAGTTTTGTCCATATACTTATTTTTTAGAACTGTTAAGTACTTTATACTATTAAATATGATAATTTTTTTCTAGAAGTTTCTTTTTAACTTCAAAAACACCCTCCCGTTCGAAAACTTTAAGTTTTCCATTTTCTGCCGATGAAGATATACATGAGACCCACGCACAATAGTAGATAAGATTTTAACCATGTTTTTTGATGTTAATTTGTCCTTAAACTCTTTTCTAAAAACACCGGGCACCTTAAATTTTTTTTCAGGAGAATTGGGTACCTTGAAGTCTTATTAAAATAAACTTTAATAAATATTTTCAAAATATTAAATATTTTCATATTTAATAAGTTAAATATTATTATTTATAAATATTTATTCAAAATTTATAAATTTTTTTAAATATTAAAAAAATCATCAAGTTAGCATTTTATAAATTTATAGATGACTTTTTATTTTTTATATATCAATCTTCAATTTTCTCTCATAGATAGTACACAAATCATTACACTTTTTGTGCATATCAAACTTATTTATATTTTAATATCAGTTAAATTTCTTAAATTTTAGATTATTTTTTATAAATTTTTTGACCAACTAATGATATTCCTCCAAAATATTATACTACCTAAATTTAAAACTCACTGTACATTGTAGTGTTAGGAGTACAATTAAAAACATGAAAAATCAAGAGTAACAATATGTGAACAAAAATGTTAATTTAGAAGATATCGCTTAATATGTTACAAAAAAGTTACTTAACAATATAAAAATGGAAAGATGAGAAGGAAAAAAATCCTTTCGTTAATTTAAAAGTTCATTCCCTTCATTTTTAATATAAAATTAAAAAATATAAAAATATATAAAAATATTAAATTAGGTGGTGTAATTTTTTAAATAAAATACTTAATATTTTAATAATATTTATTAAATTTTATTTTAGCAAGACTTCAAGGTATCCAACGCTTATAGAAAAAGATTTTAGGATGTTAAATGCTTTTAGAAAAAGAATTTAGGAGCAAATTATCACAAAAAATATGGTCAAAACCTTACAAGTTATTGTGCATGAGTCTCACACACATGCCATGTCGGTAAAAAGCTGAAAACCTAACTGTTGACTAGTGGAAGGGAGTTTTTGCTTGTTGAAAAAAATAATTTAAGGGTAAAATTATTTTACCTAAGAGTATAAGGTGCTCAACGCTCCTAAAAAATATATATAGGGACAAAATTGAATCTTAACCCTTCTTTTTTTAATTGACAAGTAGTCATTTACAAATTAACAAATACTTATTTACATTTAACAAAAAGCAATTTGCTAATTGATAACTTTAAAAATATGAAATAATTTGCTTGTGTGAGGGGATAATTGTTGACCATGTTTTGACAAGTAATTATTTATTAATGAATAAGTACTCACTTGCATTTAACAAAAAATTATTTGCTAATTGATAAATTCAACAATCTAAAAGAATTTGATTGTGAAAAAAGATAAGTATAAATCATATTTCAATAAGTAGTAATTAGTAATTCATTAATTAACAAGCATACATTTGTCTTTAATAAGAAGTTATTCGCTAATTGATAAATTAAAAAATTTAAAACAATTTGATTATGAGAAAGAATAAGTATAGATCATGTTTTAATAAGTAGTAATTCGTTAATTAACAAGTATTCATTTGTATTTAATAAGAAATTATTTATCAATTGACAAGTTTAAATTTAAATTAATTCTCCAATCCTACAGTGGTATTTTATAATTTTTATCCATATTCAATAAATTATTTTCATGGTACTTGAATAATATTTTTCCCTCAAATTTATGAAAAGAAAAAAAGCTCTTACCTTAAAATGCTCGATCAAATCAAACTCATCCGGTGACGTAACCCTGGTTAATAGTTGGTACACGAGCATTAAGCCGAAACATTTAGCAAAAATAATAACTCATTATTTTTTGTCCAAAAAATCTAACTCATTATAATTTTTTAATTTTATTTTATAATAATAATAATTATAAATATCATGGTAATATATATCACGTCTAATTATAAATTTAATTATTTATTTTGAAGTTTGGATAATCTTGAAGATTGAATTTGATTTTTTTTTTTTACCTGAAGATGATGAAATATATGTAAATGTGTGCTTCTGTTTTGCCTTCGCTTTTGAATCGATACGCCCGACAGGGATGCGAAGCAAAGCATTTGTTATTAAAGTGATATAATATTTTAATTATATTAATAATTTAAAATTGACTATTGAACATTAAAATATTTCAAAACAAAGTTTTAACTTAAGCCAAAATTTATTTACGTCCGGGTAAATGTCATTTTCTGAGGACCACATTTTTCTCGAGGGCGTGGGTAAACCAAAACTACCTGCGACACAATTTAAGAAGTGGGGCCCACACTCAGGCCATAGATTAAAGAAAGCCAGAGCAGCTTGTTAGTTGTTTCCTTTTTGTGACGAGAAGGATCGCATCCTTTTACGTTTTGTTTTCTCGAAGCTCAAACACAATTTATTTGGTTCAAATAAAAAAAAAAGTTAATATAATATATATGAATAATAAAAATTGTTTGGAAAAAGAAGCACATGCACAATGGAATGACCAGTTCCAATACTGACTACGATGATCCTTGAACTTCTGAGAGGTGGTTGGTTTGTTAGGCCTGCGAGCTTTGGAAGTTTAGGTGCTTCAGCTCGTTTAGATACATGACCTTTGACTTTTGAAATATATTTTTATATTTTTAAAATGTAAGATATTGTTTAAAAAATTTTTTAGTTGGACAAAATAATTTTTTAAATATACATTAAGAAAGTTATTATAAATGAATTTGAGAACTTAATTTTTTAAAGTTTTTTAAATTAATTTTTTAAAATTGAATTTTTAAATTTACTGTACTATTCTTATTCTCTTAAAATACTTATTACATGTTCTATTTTATTAAAATTTAAATTTAGTGCAATAACCACAAGGCCAAATAGACTATATAAAAAGATAATTTTATAAACCTTTGTATATGAAAAAGAAAGAGAATAATATTTTTAATCTTATTTATAAGATATACCATTCAATATTAATAATTGTTGAATTATTTATTTTATAATTTTTTTAATATTAAAATTTATATTTTTATTCTTATTATTTAACATATTAAATTTTATGTTATTTCAAAATTTTTCTTATTTTTAATATATTATATTTGTATAATAAAAATTATAAATTATTATAAATTAATATCTTTTTTGATCATTATATATTCAAAAATACATTTCAAAAGCATAAATCATCATTAATTCAAATAATTTTTAATTTATTAAACTGATTTTTTTAAAAATATATTTAAATATAAATTTTATTACAATAACTAATTTTTACTAAATAAATTTTTAATAAATTAAAAATCAAACACACACTCACTCACCTTTGAAGAGTCTCACAAAAAGAAAAGCTGTATATTCATGTACGCATTCATATTATGTCAAAAACAGCCTCTTCGACCCCTCTCCCCCAATTGCGTGACCTTGTACTGTAATTTGCTTGCCCACAAAAAAAAAAGTCGTGGACTCCACGTCAACGTTTCCCTTATTTATAGCCTGAGGGGCGCTTCATTCTTAATGTGATCCTTTCAATTTTGCTGGTTTCTCAGCCACATCAGAAATGGCCTTCATGATATTGATTTCTGCGCACAACCTTGAATAGTTGTGCACATTCTATTTCTATAATCATATCTATTGGAATCAAAACCAATCAGCAGCCCATCTAGGAATATAATCATTCATGTGGGGAAGGCCAAAGTTTTCCTTCAATTAATTGCGGGGGCAAAATTCAATGGATTTGTTTAAGAATCATTTTCAAGTTCCCCACGAACAATTTAAATTTAAAATATAGAAAAATATTTTAAAATTATTTTAAAATCTTATATTTTTATTAAAGCAATTGTGAATTACTATTACTAGTACTATTCGATAATTATCAATTCATTATTGCTATTTAGTTGAAATAACTATTTTAATAATTACTCATCTCGTTTTAAATTATAAGATATTTTTGGAGAGGTTTTGCATATTAAAATATAAAAGACTTTGAAAATATTAATATTAATGTTTCATTAAATATGTTTATTTTAATATTATCCTTTCTTTCTATTTAACAATTAAGTGTAGATTTAAAGTTATTGAATGAAGGATTTTTTAAAAGTTTATATTTGTATTTTAAAAAAATAAAATTATTAAGTGTATTTAATGAGATTTCTCTATATGCGAGTTTGTTTAAATATACTTCATAATTTCAATAGAGGGAGTATTTAGCTGCAATTAATAATTAATAATTTGAGATAGAAGGATAGCTAAATGGAGTTAATGCTAATAATCAAAAAAATTTAAAAATGAGATTGCTCTTGAATCAATGCTTTCATGAAAGAAAATTGAAAATACATGAAAAATAAAAAAATAAATTAGATCTCATTAATCAAAAAAATTAAAAAGGTATGGAAAAGCATAACGAATAAAAAAAGATAGCCGGATGGAGTTAATACCAACAATCAGAGAAATTTAAAAATGTGACTACTGTTGAATCAATACTCTCATAAAAATAAATTAAAAATATATAAAAAATAAAAAATTAAATTAAATCTCAGATCAAGAAAAATTTTCATATTAACATTAACCTAGACCTTATTAACCAATGAGAGTTAATATTTGTTAACCAATCAGAGTCGAAATGAAAAACAAAACGTCTTTGAATTCAATTATTGTCTTATTTTCTCGGGGCGGAGGGTGTGGCATATTCCATTTCGGAAGACCGGCCGATCGCGAGGAAGAGATGGCTTGAGACGGTAAGACCACCTTCGGAATGTCAGATCCAATTCAACTCTTAAGAAATTATTACTAACTTTTTCTTAATCCTGCACGAGAGAAGGGGGGCACATGAAGCGCACGTGACAAATTGATCCGAGAGAGGTGATTTGTGGAAGAGAAGGACGTGGCAGGATAAGTCAATAATTGGGGAAGCAGGGTGCTCACATCCACAAGCTCCTCCATCCCTTGTTCGCCTTTGTTGTATGCAACAGGACAGTGGGCCCTGTTTTTTCATTATTAATTGTCCGCCGAACTCTCTGAATTCTCAGCACCTTTGTTCACACTTCCCAGCTTCCACCCCTCCTTCTTATCCTTTTGTCCCAAATCCTATACCACCTGACTTCCAATGTATTTAACCAAAATAAAACAACAGATAAACTCGTTAATTCTAAAAATTTATTAAATTTTATTCAACTTTATTCCTCTTATATGAAGGAATTAGCGAGTGAGAAACCCAAGAAAATTTTCAAATAATGTACATCAACATTTAATACATCATGGGTGATAAAAAAGAACCTTGTTATAAAATAAAAATAATAATAATAACATGACTTGAGACTTGAGAGTAATAATAGGACTTGAGAGAGTAAATGCATTGTTTGACTTTGCTTCAAATGGCATGTCCATCAGATCTCCTCTAAACACGTTACACATATCCATGTCATCAAGGATTACGCTTTACCTTGTGGGTGTGTGTGTGAACCTTCATCTTCGTGAGAGAGGACATCCAGACAGTTCAAATGAAAAGGGAAGCTTAATAAATACACACACGCACACTTAGTTGGGAGACGAGAAATTATGTTGAAATGCAAAGAAAAGGTGTACCGACAGCAAGTGCATTGCATTAATTAAGCACGCTATCCATAACAATATGAATATATGAAATCATAAAATATAGGAAGCTATGTTAGGGTTATATGGTAATGCAGCACTATCCATATAAAATTATGAATTAATATATGCCATCCATGTTACTTCCAGGCCAGTCGCCATTGATGATCTGGTCTTGTTTCCGACCCTTCTTTTCATAAACCTGTACTCAAATTTTTGAATGTGAGGGATGATATAAGCCGCAAACATATTAATCGAGAGGATGGGAATTGATATATATTAGTTGAGATATGCTAGCAGGGAGATAGCAAGGTGCATGTCGATATAATGTTACATCTCCCTTAAGTTATTCATGTTGTACTGCATCAAATACTCTAAGGCATTGGATTGTGATGCAAATTTGCTTCTGAAGTATCGCACGAGAAGCATCAGGTATCTTAAACTAATGAAAAGGACAATATTGCTCCCAATCTTTTAAGAACATGAGAATGCTTAATTAGGCAGCATATTACTAATTTGATAAAAGCTTGTCTGGCACCTTTTTTTTTTTTTGGCTTAAAACACAAATTAATAACGTTAAAAAACTTCTTTCTTCAAGTTGGGACCAACACCTCTGATCAAACCATCTCCTCTAATTCTTTAGGTTTGGAATCATTTCCATCAGCATCAAACCCCATCTTCCTTCCACCCTCTACTACATCTTGTACACAGGAAAGATGGAAGGTCAAGTGAAGGATGAACAAAGACATATATATTGTGTTGTTTTTTCTAGGAACCTTGTGCTCTTCATCATCACAACCCACAACCTCTACCCTGCCCTCTCATCTTCAATCCCCTATGCTAGGACTAAAATTGGAGTAAAAGATTTAAATGGGTTTGAAGGACAAAATACTCTCCATCAACGTCACTCGATCACTTGAGAAATAGGACTTGAACCCTTGCCTACCAAACTATAGCTCTATGGAGAGGCTAGTCTGTGCAGCAACGGCATCATTGTGTAAAAAATTGGAGTCAAATTTGAGAGTTTCAAAGAGGGAATTGCTCAAGGCCATGTTGGATAATCCATTGATCATTTTCTCTCACGTCACCATGAAAGTGTAAAATCTCCCTTGTTATTCCCTGATCAACTCCAAATCTCAATCTAATTAAGAGATTTTTTCAAAGTAAGTTACAAATTTGTCAAGTTTACAAATGGGCTATAAAAATGGAATCTCAAGTTTTCAATGTTTAAAACATCCTAAAAGGACTCATTAATGCAAAATCATAGTTTATTTATTATGTGGAAGCATTGGATTTTGAAAAGGATTAGTGCATTTGCTCAAAAATGAAAAATAGTGAATTAGTGCAGAAACAGAGGTGTACACCACGACTAGTGTACAATGCGCCGCAGCGCATTGCACGCTTTATGACAACAGAGTTTTACTGCCATTTGAAAGCATCTGGGGCAACTTCCAACACTTCTCATTTCTCCATCCGACGTCCTGTTAACATAATCTAGGTATCTACAAAGAGCTTTCTCCTAACTTTAACTAATGGCTTAGGTTTCACCTTTAAATTATTTTTCAGTAGAGAGTTGGACACTCATTTCAAATTTTTCCTCTTTTTCACCATTTATACAAAACCTAAGTGTCCAAAACATGTGCCAAAAGTCATAGACACCACTCAGACCAAGTACAATAGACTAAAATAGACCTGTGAAATGCATTACAACATTCACAATATTTATAAAATATATTTTCATTGCTCAACTCCTTAATATAAAAAACGAAAGGAGAAGCTCTAATCACATATTTTATCAAATAATCCACATAAGTTACATGTCATACACAACTCTTACTTACACTAGTATTTTGGCTTTAATATAGAATTCACAATCCATATCCATATATTATAAGGCTCAAAATAAACTTTATAATTTCACAAAACATACAATACAGGTAAGTCACAAATAGATTATTCCTAGTTGGCAAAATCATTTAACATATACACATAAATACTTAGAAATAAAGGAGGCCTACTAATAGGACGATAATTCTATACCTCCGGCTGTTTTACTTTATTTTGTCCTCTTAAGATGTTTTCTGTAATATTAAAGATAGTGAGGTAAGTATAACTACTCAGTAACCAAAGTTCATCTAACTCACACTAATGCATATCAATTAATTTAAATGCAAGTGGCAAGAAAAACATTCTAAACATGAAACATATTCAAGCACACAATTCAAAATGCTCATTCGTAGAAACACATAACCATGAGTTAATGATATAGTAATACTATCTTTTACATGGAAACAAGATCCAATCACAAGATCTACTTTCAAATTTTCACATGGATATAATAATAACTCCTGATTTTCATTACTAGGGTCATAATACAATCAATCATGTGCCCTTTATTAATATATGAATGATCATCCCTCCCTTATATCTTTCTTATTCCTCTGACATGAAACCATAGGCTATAACATATTAAGATCGTCTATACATTAAGATTACCCTAGCTTAAACATGCATGAAATGTTACCTGGCTAAGGTTTTCAAACATATTTATGGTTCACGGTTTTCCCCATTTCTCATACTATAGGGTGTCATTCTCCCTAGACTAACTTCCTCATTGAATAAATGAATAACTAGCTAGGTTCAAGTCCCTCATTGAACCAGTAAGACAGTTCCTCATTAAACAAGTTAGACAATATATATACATATATATAATAAATTCAAACAAACCATTGAGCTCGGATGAAAGCCTTATTATGTAGATTTAATTCTCTATTTCTCTTTTTAGGCAAACTTCACCTCTTATAATCATGCAATACATAGATATGCAATAACTTGTAGCATGCAAGTTTTCACTACTTCAATATACTTAATCATTTCATTATACTCTCATTTCACATGTTTACAACTTATTATAGAACTTCACATGAATCAAAATCATTGAACTTTCTAAAAACACATAATCACATAACTCCATTTATATGTAATCATTGACCTTCACATATCATACAATCATTGAACTCCACTTAACATCCTAGTCACATTTCATGGAACTCCCATAAAACACAATTTCATTGAACTTTTCACTTTTTCAAATCATCAAAGACCTCATTATACCAATCATTGAAAATCCATTTACAAAGCACATCATCGAACTTCAAATGAAAAATACTTTATTGAACTCTATAAGATTATTATAATAGATTTTCAAGTAAGTCATGTCACACTTACATTTTCATTCAATTTCACATATTTAAATCATCAAATAAAAATTAATAAATTAATTAACACATAAAAGCATGGAAAAAAGTTCCTCCCGATTATCTAAAACCTTTGACAGGTAAATGTTTCACCTTTTAATTACACACTTTCAAAGCTTTCATGAAATTTAAATGGTGCCAATATAATCACTCTACAATAAATTACAATACACTTCATCAATGTCCATTTTTGGATAGTTTTTCACTATCAACCCAAATACTTTTTCAATCCTAATATTCATTCTCTTCTCATATAAACATATTCATAGGATTTCTTAGCTTCCTCTATTTCACATTAACTTCATTGAACTCTTATATAACTATTAATGGAGCCACATTGCCCCAACCATCATATTTATGGTGAATTTGGGATATTAAATGCTCTCTAACCACCAATCATCATAAAACCATAAATGTTAAGTTTCATTAGCTTAATCAACTCTTATTAACTCTATTTAAATTAATGAGTTTGGACTCATAGTCTCTATGGATCGAAAATCATTATTCTCAACCAAATCCTAACTTTTAACATCAAGAAAAATGGAAGAAATAGGTAGATTTAAGCTTGAGAATCTTACTTTTATTGTTTAGAAGCTTCAAAAATCTCCAAACGATTTCAAACTCCAAGCCCTAGCAGAGCCTCTTGGGTTTTCTTTAATCCATTTTCTCTTTTGTTTTGCTTCCTCTCTACATCAGTTTCGTGACTGTATTTCAGCAGAGTGATTTGGGTTTTTGTTGTTGTGGATCTAGGATGTTGTTGTCGATCTTTGTTTTCAGTCTAGGATATGTTGGTCATCTAGGTTCTTGTTGATTTTATTGTTATTGATGATTGAAGCTGGTTCCAAAAAGAATTTTTGTAAAAAAATTTATGTTTTATCCATTGAAAGAAGAGAAATATTGTGGTAGCCAAGTAATCTTTATTAAATTAAAATAATTTTTCTCAAAGTCAATTAATAATCAACTAATAATGTATGTTAAAATTAGGTAATATTGTCCTCATTTTAAAAGATTGAGAATAACATTGCACTTTTTTTATTTTAGTATACCTGACACTCCTCGTAGGATATTTCAAAAGCAAATTTGCTCCTTAATCCTTAGATATTATATTCTTAGGGATTAATAAATATAAAGTATCATGTAATATTCCACCTTCACTATTTCAAATGTGCTGTGAAGTTTATCCTCATCAATTATTCTTGGCATGGGACCCGCCAAGGTTCGCGTTTATATAATTATTTTAATTTTTATCCAATAGCATTTGTGTTAAACATAGTTAATGGAGTGCCACAAGACCAACCCTACAATACATGCATAGTTTGGATCCGATATTTGAAAAACACTGCATTGCAAAATGGTGGGGTGACGTGATAAATGATCGCACCAAAACTTGGGAGGGTCCTATCCTATTCCTGTTTCAGTAACATGCCAATTATAAACTTGTTCCCACACCCACCCCCACTATATATAGTGTTAATTAAACAATAGCTTGATGGATAAATTAATCATACATCCAGGAACAACGTGTCATCGATCGGTTTCAATGTTCGGATTAGACTAGGGCGTTGAAAAAATAACAAGTGAGGGATTGAATGTATGAAGTCATCATCAGAAGTCCAATTCATTGGCCAAGGTTTTTCGTTAGGTTAGATTTGTGAGGTCATGTACATGGATGATCAACTCAAAAATAAGCAAAAACGTGTAGTCATCAACACCAAAATCAAACTACTTAAATCAGAATTATAATTATAATTGTGTAGTAGAAATTAATAATAATATAACTAACGGTACTCTTGACGGTGCCTGAAGGTTGCGGCAAATGGTATATTGATTCCAAGCGTGGTTGACACTATTGACACCGTCAAGTGTTTCAGTGTACGTGTTTGACATCACTGGTTTTATGTCATGCCAAAGATTTGAGTTTGATTTTTGAGAGTTGAAGATTAGTTTGGTGACTAGGCCATGATGGTGTGTTGATGCAGAAAAGTCAAGCAAGGGTTTTTCCTTCTTTATTTTAACCTGCCCCTGGTGTTGGAAATTTTAGTCGGTCCCCAACCATCAAAACTCTATCTCTTTTCCTTGGCTCCACGCTTCATCTTCATTACGTATCATTTGGAGCCCCTTTTGTTAACATTTATACATGTTGTTACATCCTTTCTGAAAATTATCACATTCACCTCAAAATAATTAGTATACGCGTGACATTAAAGATTCAAAATTTGTGTATAGATGAAAATCATGTCTGGAGTTACTCCTATATGAACCCGACAACACTTAGTTTAAATCTTACATGTAAATTAGTTAAAATTGCTAAAAGCCAAGATTTTTTTTTTAATATACGTATATCCTCCTTCTACTTTGACAATATGTTTATCTTGTCATCCCACTCCCTCGCTTTGTACGAACATTTTGTTTACATATCTATTACTTTGCTGGCTCCCCTGTCTTTGTGGTTCAATGTTGGACCTGGTATTGTAATTGCACATATCTATTTTCTTTTTAATACAGTAGAAGTTAAATTGACTCAAATTAACGGGCCATAACCAATCTGTAGTTATCTGTATTGAACTCGATATGATACAGAAACAATAAAAAATATTATTATCCAACATGTTTCAGATGATTTTGATACCATGCAGTTGGCTAAAGTTGGCAATTTTCTATATGATTATACCTTAATCAGATTCACTTCTTCAAGTTTATGTACCCCCCATTTTTCAATCACTTAAACGCGGGATTTTTTATAAATTCCAACAGAGAAAAAAAATGTTAGGAAAAAACATCATGTTCCGGGATCATTTCATCATAAAAAGGCAACCTCTCGCGTCTCGTGTAAAGAATTAAGATCCGTTACTGAATATTCAGATAAAAATATATATAAAAGTTGAAATTATACGGGATATTTAAATTTTATTGTGCTTTAAGTTTTAGGAAAATTTTAGAATAATAAATTATAACGAGTTCGATGCAATGCAACGAGTGATATTTATGATTTATAGTGGCCAAAAAATAATTGATGGTTTATAAATGGCAAGTCAAGATACGGATGATTTAGAGCGTAGCATTAGGAGAGTTCATGGTGATGTAGGCCACGTTCTCCGGCGCTAATTCGGTGGCCAGGCTCCGTGATATCTGTACATTCACCCCTTGGAAACGGTGAAAACGACACCTTGCTTCTTTATCACTGATTACCCGTCGAAATGTATGCTACGATATTCTAAGCCTAACTCTTTCTTTCTTGTTGACTCCTTCCTATTATTTCCAACCAGTTTGGTTGTAACTGAACTAGTTGTAATATTCAATCAAGTCGTCTTATATATATATATATATATATATATATTCTTTTTTCTGAGTTTTCCTTCCTTATCCGTATCGGAGAACAAGCAAACACGTAATATTCAATCTAGGCCACGGATAAACTGGGCAAAAAGACATATCTTTAAACGTAGGCCGGAAGAGTTTCTGAAACAAACCATGGATTTGCACCTTTGAAAATTCCCCATAATGATGTTCACGCTCCAAGCCAATGAATGGTGATTTCGTGTGAGCAGCGTACCTTAGCTGGAGGTGTGGGCGAGTTACGGGTATTAAAAGGCCTAGACGTGACCAAGTCGGTAAGGCCCATCAAATTTAAACTGCGCTGGGCCAATCAATTTACGGGGAGAGTGAACAAGCCTGACCCAAATTCTTTAGAGAAGCATTCGAGAGTTTTTGCCTAGACTTGGTGCCTTCCCCTAATTGATCACAATCTCAAATCATCATTACATTTATATATAGCAGTCTAGCACTCGTTGAGCCTACTTTTATTTCGTGTGGCATACTTGAACCAAACACCTCTAAAACACCGTTTGAGTAATTACCGTTTCACATTTTAAAAATAATTTTTTACTTTTGAAATGTAAAATGTTATTTGGATTAATTTTATGAGAGCAAATGTACTTTTCAAAATGATTTTTCAACCCAGCTGAAATGTGGAATTTTGGAAGCTCCATTGGGTAGCTTTTGAAACAGAAATGTAGATATAAAGCATTAAAGACTGGTGCCTAATTTTCCATTTGACTATAATACCCTCAAATATTTTCTCATTCCTGTCGTGCAACCGTCTCTGTCTTCAAACTACACACCCAAAATATTAATCTCTGACGGAAGGGGAAAAAAAAAAGCACTAGGGAACAAATCAAAACGAAAAGGTTTCATAGATTGAAAATAAATAAATAAATAAATAAATAAATAAAATACATAAATAGTAAATAATAAATAATAAAATAAATAAATAAAATACATAAATAGTAAAATGATTACATAATTTATTCCAATATTAAATTTATAGTTTTATCCTTGCATTCTTTTAACATTTTTAATATATTACATTGTACAATAAAAATTAGTGATTATCATAAATTAATAACCTTTTAGTCATTACATATTCAAAAATATATTTCAAAAGTCTATTAACCTAAACAACTTTTAGTTTGTCAAACTAACTTTTAATAAAATATATTCAAATACAAATTTCGTTACAACAACTGATTTTTTTAAACTGACTTTTATCAAATTAATTTTTATCAAATTAAAAATCAAACACACACTAAATTGATGGGTTTTGGAGTTTGTCCCCATTTGGATTAGGCTATGCGGCACTGTTCATATAATATAAGGCAATGACGCATGCTATGTAAATTACTATTCAGATCAATAGCCTCCCAACACCTCCCCTATTATTCATAGGGTCTTCTATCTCTCACACATCCTATAGACTATGATAACGTTGAGAAACCAATCACTGTGCCAACCGCTACATTTTTAGAGAACTTGAATGTAGGAGAAGTGAGGCTTACCGGTTATATATTTCATCACATTCGTTAGTTTCCCTTCAAAAAAAAATTAACGTTATGAAAATTTTTCCACCGCCTACATTTGTTTAAGTGAATTAGGGCTTTTCACAAAAATGTCATCCTATTAATGGGAGAGAGAAATTAGTTGGTTAAAAAAAAAAAAAAGGAAAGGGAGACCAGTAAAATCTATCCGGTAGGTTGGCTAATCAATAACAACGAATTCCATCTCTAACTTACGTCTGAATTTTGTCATCGAGGATGAAGCCAGGTGTTTGATGCAAGAACTGAACCAGATGCCGAATCATGTTTAGAAATAGCATGACTATGGAAAGCGGATCCAGCTCAATGCATTCTGGACCAAACTCTGCCCATATATAGTTTAGTTTTCGGGTATTTTGTTTTGTTGGTGCTTGGGTCATCGTCTTATCGAACATGACTGTCCATACATAAATATATTGTTCCATTCGATGCTGAAATGTTTGTATTTTGCTCCATCAAAAACAAACAATTTTGCATGACGGGTGTTTTGAGATCGACAGACAACATGAGGAGCATTGTGACTATATGTTATTACTTACCGTCACAAGAAGATAAACAAGTACTCCGTGCATCGGGGAAGATTGAAGAAGAGAAAGCGTCTTAACAAAATGAACATTGTGAAATCAAAATCGAGGGTAAGAATGACATGGATTAATTTCACGTCAATGGAAACCCCCCCCCCCCCAAAAACATACATATGTAATTACAAGAAGAACTGCAAAGTCGCCTCTCCTGAAAATGATCCTCTTACTATGATTCGATTCGAGTAGTGGATGCAATAATACAAAAACCTAGACGAAGCAGAGAGGGAATCCAATGGATAATTGGGGAGGAATGAAGTTCACCTTCCCCTTTGCAGAGATTTCTGAGCAGTGTCGATCTCCTCCAAGATCCTGGCCTTGCGTTTTGCGGGAATAGGAGCAGTGGGTCCGAAACTGATATAGTGCCCCGAAATCGCGTTGAGTGCGGAGTACATGTCACGGAACGAAGCCCTGCCCAGGAGAGCCTTCTCCCTCCTGTACTTGGCCACCCAGGAATTGGAGGTCTCTCTCAACTGAGCCACCGCTTCTGCCACGTTGGGGTCGTTCTTGTCCATTGTAATGGTGGTCCTGACCTTGTCGATCACCTCCTCCGTCTCCTTCACATATTCCTCGTCCGAAGCAGCTAGTGCTGGCAGCAGAGGGTTGAGGCATAAACTGGACACGATGGAGGAAGTGATGGAGAGGAATTCACGGCGGAGGGGCTGAGCGGCGGTCGTCGCTGGGGGTGTGGAGGAGGAGGAGGAGGCGGCGGCGATGATGGGGGATTTGGGCCTGGAGGAAGAGAGAGATTTGGGAGTGGAAGTCGGAGTGATGAGTGCAGGGGAGGCCATGTTGCTGGGGGGGAGAGAGAAGTGACGGCCTGCGAGTGCAGGTGGGAAGGGAAGAGGAGAAGAATTGGGTATTTGCCACGTGGCCTTATCGCCTTATCTTTGTTTTTGCCCTGTGGATCAGACAGCAGCCAATGACTTTTGAGCTAAAGATACACCATCCCCATGTGTCCGGATCCGGTTTTGCTCAGCACCAATTTGCAGTGTTAATTTTTTTCTTTTATTTTTTAAATTACAAAATTATTATTATTATTATAAATAAATAAATAAAATTATTATTTTAATATTTAATAAATCAATAAATTTAACTTGTTAAAATTTGGCCCAAACAGTTTAGACAAAAATTTTAATCTGAACAGTTAAAAATTATAATAAAAAAATTAAAACTGTAACTAAATATATTTTATAAAATAATTTTTATTTTATTAATTTTGTACAGTTGTCTATTTATGAGAAGTAAAATTATTTAATTTATGATCAGGCATTAAATATAAGTATTTCTTTTTAATAGGAATTTAAACTTTGTTTTATTACATAATAAAAAATTAACTTTTTTTGTTAGACTCAACTCCTATTTTAAACTTTTTAGGTCATTTCTTTTGTAATTTTTTCAGTACAATTGTCAACGATTCAAACCAAAATTTTTATGTAAACTATTCAAGTTAAATTTTAACTAATTAAATTTATTTTTTATTAAATATTAAAATAATATTTTTGTAATATTTATTTATTTATTATAATAATAATTTTGTGATTTAAAAATAAAAAATTAACACTGCAAATGCAGTGCTTGTAGCTTTCCCCTGCCCCATCATACCCAATCCCCCCTCCCATGTTCTCTCTTCTGTGGGATAATCGAACAGGGTGAGATGATTTTTAAATATAATAATTAATAATTAATAATAATAATATAATGTGTAAAAATTCCATCCTAATTCTGCATGAAAAATTCAGAGTCTATTTGTATTGTGAGGGAGAGAACTTTCAATTGTAGCAGGGAGTCCCTCCCCCCTCCCCAGATATGAAATATCATTAAAAACCAAACGTTTACATGAACAAATAAGATATAATGAACAAAATACAAATAAGAAAAACAATACAACAAAAAACTCTAAACCCAGTATAAAAACAGCATAAATAAAGAAAAAAATGACACAATCAAGATCATTCCAAATTTTAAGACAGATATGAAAAGCAAAAAATTTTATTACTCGTGTGAAAATTTCAAGAAACTAAAAGTCACATTAGAAAACAAGGATGAGGGTCCATAATACCATTCTAACAGTTTCATCCCTATGTAAATAGTAACTGCTATTCAAATAGCAGATTTATCACCTTTAGTCACCATATTCCATGTAAAGGCAACCAGAATTATTAGTAACGACATCAAACTAACCACTATCATAATAAAAAAGTACCCACATCTCTATTGTGAACCACCACTTATTAAACTAAAAAGCCAAGCCAAAACCCTTAACAACAAATCAAAATAATCAAGATCCATATTAGAAAACAAGGATGAGGATTCATGGTACCATTCTAACTGTTTCATGTTTATGTAGATAATAACTACTATCTAAATAGTAGATTTATCACCTCTAGTCACCAGATTCCATGTAGAGGCAACTAAAATTATTAGCAACAACAACAAACTAGTGACTATCATAATAAAAAAGTAGCCACATATCTACCGTAAACCACCACTTATCAAACTAAGAAGCCAAGCCAAAACCCTCAACAACAAACCAAAATCATCAAGATTCATATTGCAAAAACCTTATACTTCCTTGTTTGAAAAAAAGAAGTCACAAAACCTATAACTAAACATTGCGCAAACTGTCAATCCTTTGGATAGACAACCTTTACCTCACTAACACCAATCAAAACCTTATTCCTTTCTCAACAATTCAAATCGAAGGAGGAGATAACATATGCTAACATAAAAGTCATAAACCAACCACGCCAAATGCCCATCTTGTGGCAAAAGTTGGCAAGAAAGTTATTGGAGAACAAAAGTCATACTGTGATGGGAAAGAACTCTCATTCTACAGGGAAATCATATGTATCTCGATTATTTCAACTTGGCCTACTATGTATGCTCATTTCAAGTTTTTATATTTCATTTCCTTTTCTCAAAGGCCAAATTTCTTGGTTAAGGGTATTTAAAACCAATCTAAATCAATTATACCAAACCAAACCGAACCAATTGATGTGAATTGATCAAAATTAATTATAAATGAGGTTCAATTTGGTTTTTCTTTTGACAAAACTAATTGGTTCAGTCTAGTTCAGGTTTTTGCTTTTAAAAACTTGAACCAACCCGAATCAAGTTTTATTATATTTATTATATATATTTTTATAAATTTGTTAAATTTTTTTTTCCTTTTCCAAGTTTAATTATTTGCAAATCATTAGTGAAAATAAGTTACAATTAGCTAAATATTATTTATAATTATTTAAGATAATTTTTAAATTTTATAATCAAGTGTTTTAAAACATTAATTTTTAATAGTTGAGTATACTAATTAATTGTTAAAAAATATTCTTTTGCACTCAAGAAAATTTTTTATTGCAAAGAATAATTAATAGTTAAAAATTATCAATGAACATAAATATATATTGATGATTATGAAAAATATCTCATTAAAAAGATTTAAACTTAATCAAGACTTAAACTAAATTGATTAGAAGAAAAAATTGAATAGGGTCTCGGATTATAGTAAACCGATTGGCTCAGTTTGATTTGGTCTTTCTCCCAAACCAAAACAAACAAAATTTGTAAACACCCTTATTCTTGGCTACCAAATATAGTATAAGTTTCAGCTCATGGTCATTGATTACCGTGATACCATCCAATTCAAGAAATCCAGGCTGAACATAAGCTGTGGTCGTTGATTCACCCTCAAGAATTTAGTAAATTTTTCACATTCTATTTATATTTCTGACCCAGCCCACATGTGATGCTGGTCCAGCTCTAAGCTATTGAGCGGGCTTGAAGTTTGCACGGCAACCTGAAAGTGCACATAAAGCCCATAGACAAACTAGCCAAGGAAGTCCATTTTTTAATACCGAGTTAATGAGTATGACCGTTACTAAGAAGCGAAGCCTTGCTTTTGTTGCTCTGCTTGGTTGATTTTACTGTGTGCTGGTCATCTCACAACAGAAGTTTGATCTAACATGAGCACTTGATGAATATGAATCATCGTTTCTGGGTAAAACATGTAATTTGGAAAAGGGAAAAATGAGCAAAAGAACGAGATGGTGCGGAGGGTTTAATGATCAGGAGGGACCCATTATAGCTGTGACTAACATGGGAAGAGAATTTGGATAATTACAGGATGCTTTTTCCATAGATGTTGAGCCCGCCTCCCATCAATCTCAATCAGACACCACGCAACTCATTCGCTCTTCGCTCCCAAGCTATTACTAACAGCCTCTCTCCACTTAGCAGATGTGTTCTTGTTCAGAATCTATGCACTTACTCAGAGATTGCCCGCATGCTAAAGAACGATGGCGAGCATTTGTTCGAGATGATAATTGGAGTATGTTTATCAGTTTGCAAGGAGCGGATTGGATAAAATGAAACCTGACAAAGGAAGCAAGCAAAGACTATACCAGTAAGATCAATTGGGCTTCTTTATTCGATTATGTTTGTTGAGATATTTGGGTTACTAGATGCAAAAAAAAAAAAAAAATCACGATGAGGATGATGAGAGGAGAGTTGGGTTATGTCTAGCTTCTTTAAAGCTTGTAACGACCAAGATCTTTTACGTAGAGTCCACTGTTATCCTATGAGAAAGCAACTCCTAGCGCCGTGGATAGATTTAGGAGTGGTTTTATTAATTTGAAAGTAGATGGCTCAATACTACCAAATGATCATTCTGACCATGTGGGTGCAACTTGGTATGACCAATGTCTTTGGATTCAAGGTTTTAGTTGTAAATTTGTGAATGTCTCTTCTACCATAACTTAGGTAATTGCTATATTTCATGGTTTGACTCTTTGTTGGAACAAGGGATATTGAAAAGTGAATCCATACACTAACTCCATTGAAGCTATGGAGCTATCAACCTCCTTACTAAGAATTGTCATGAACATCACTCATTCAGAGCTATTATCATTGATGTGAAGATGCTTTTCCATTGGCATCGAACTCTAGAAGTTTATCATGTATATTGGGGTCATAATTTTTATGCAGATTTTTTAGATAGGAATTCTCAAATTAGAAGAGGCTTTTTATATCTTTAATCATCTTCTAAGCTTGTCTCAAGGATTGGAGAATGATGAAGGATCCTCCCCTCATCTGACTGAAAATTTGCACTTTTAATGGCATTTTAATTTGTTTCCAGCTTATATTCAAAAAAGAAGAGCTATATATGTAAACTAAAACCTTGGGCCACAACATTCATAGCAGCACTCTGCTCCTTTCCACCTGTTTAGCTTATCTCCATAATTTAAAAAGTCTCTCAGTCACCTTTTTATTTATTTTTATTTAAATTAAAGTTTTGTCGCACATGTTAATAGAATACCCTCTTTGCCCCCTTCTTATTTTCTCGACACGTCTTTAATTTATTTTAGCAAGTAATGCTATCTTTTTGGCGGAGCAATTAATGTTATTTTAAATTTCTAAAGTTCTTGAAGATAACGGTATAATTAGAAACAACTAATGAACGATGTTTTACAATTATAAAAAATGACTTATAAATACAAATAAGTTTTTTAGAAAACATGACACCAATTAAAGATGAAAAGGGGAGAACTATAATTTAATGCCTCATTTAATATGACAGGATCGAAATTGAAATTAAAATTATAATTGGAATAGAATTAAATTTTTAAAAAATGTTTGATATAAAGATAAAATTCTGATATGATTTTAATTAGTATATATATTTTAAACAGGAAAAGATCAAAGTATCATTTTCTCAAAATTAAAACTAGAGGTGAGATGAAAGGCAAAATGGTACAATGAAAATGATTCCAAAAAATTGTACCAATTCCTCATCACTTTAATGAAATTCAATTCAAGAAAATTTTCTTCAATATGAATTCTTGAAAGTCAAGACTTGCATGTACCAAATATGCTTTACCAAAGAAGTTATGTCCAATTCTAATTCCTTCCTTACAATTCTTGCATACCAAGCATGAATGGTGTGGGGATTGGGGAGAAAAGGCAAAACAAGAAATATAGGAATGTATTCATTTAGTCTTTTTTATAAGTCATTTTTACTAATCTCATTAATATTAATATAAAAAAATTTTAAAGAATAAAAGTATGTAAACTTTCAAATATAACCTTATATAACAAATTTAAATAGTGATATCATGTTAATTTTTTTCTATCATAAAAAATAATTTAAAAATATCTACAAGTATTACTTAAAAAGTTACATTGTAATTTATAAATGAGACCAAATAGATATTTTAAAATGTGTCTTATAAATAAGACCGAATAAAGTATGTATATAAACATTGAAAAGATAAAAAAATATTTGTTATATCTAATGTAGAGCATAAACGATAGCAAGATTTTAGGAGTATGTTGCCGTTAACAATACAGCCATATCGGGGGTGGAAGGGGATATTAGTAATATTATAATTTGAAAATTTGGAGAGGAGGATATCGTTACTTTGGAGGGCAATGAATGGAAAAGCTTTATCACCGCACCAACCACATCAGATGGTAAATCCAAATTACGCTAATCTCATTGATCACGAGTGACCAGTCCCTCTCATTGAATGTTGCTATCACGAATGCCCCTCCCACTCTGCGTCGAGTCCTTGTCCAGTACCTAAGTCCGCCAAATTGCTCTGCCATTCCCAAAGCAACTTTCTCTTTCACTCATTCATATCATACACTTCGCTTCGCTTCGTGAAGCTGCGCATCTTTCGAGGTGCTCCTCCCCTTCCTTGACCTGGACATGAGATCTCTTGCTCCACTCCTTCCCTGCCCCCATTTTTTAAGGAACCATAACTATTTACACACCAAGTCTAAGATATATCAGTCGGAGTCACACCCCACCAAGTCCTGCCAATACACTATCTCTTGAATCTTTTTTAAACAGATTCTTCATCAAACCGGTCCCTTGGTAAACTCTAGAACCTAATATGATATCGTTTGGATGAGATTCTGGGCACGAAAGTGACCCGTCGAGATGATGTTTGTGAATTGTGTTCACAGTGGACATGCAATAATTTGACCCACATGCCAAAAATCCAACCAAAACCAGCTTAGCTCGTCAATGGCATGTGTATTGGCATATATATATATATATATAGACGCAGACTAAGACAACTTGGACATTTGCGGGGCAAAATGTTGCGACACGATGGCCCCCGATGATATCCTTATTCACATATTCTGGTGTTTATTGGCTCACAGCAAATAACAGCGGAGTGCGTTATCCTAAAACATCTATCCCGTTTCAAACTAAAATCGTCTCTCTTCATTCATTTTCCTGTTGTTCTTTCTCGCTCGTTGCATCTGCATTGCAATTTTTTATAGTCATAACATGGCTGAATACAATTCTGGAGCACGAATTCTTCAAGCACATATTATACTAAATAAATTCTATGTTCTAGTTTTAAGCTCATTAAACAACAAACAGCGATCAGATAAAATACACAGCTAATTAGACCATGGCATTGCTTATATTTTCTTTCCCTGTCTGTTGATTTAAAGAGAGAGATAGGTTAATTTTATAATGCCACTTTCCAGTAAACTCTTCAATGGAAAACTGAGCTTTCATTACAATTATGCCCTTCGCACTGCACTGGGCATCAGATGATACTATCCGTGCGTAGTGTGTACCAATAATGGGACCCGCACATACGGCACTTCTGCGAATAGTATTTACCAAGAGTCAAATACAGGAATTAACCAAGCCTAACTGGCTTATCAAAGTGACAAACAATGATTGCTCCAGGAGGTCATACGGGTACGGCTTAATTATGTGTTGCCCTGCGGAGTATCATGGATCACGCCTGCCATGCAACGAAGAGTAACACTTACTGTTTATACAAAGTGGTAGTCACTCTTATTATATATACTCTCTCTATTTAAAAATATAAGATATTTTTAATCAGATTTCATCTTTTAATAAAATAATTATCTACTTTCAAACTATCCTTATCTTTTCATATTTACCCTTATTAAACACCTCATAATAAATTTAAAGTCATTATTAATAGAAGTATTTTTTTTAAAAAAAGGCAATGATTAACTTTAAAAAATTAAAAATATTTTATATTTTTTAACATTCAACTCCTCAAAAAATATCTTATATTTTTAAATAGAGAATATATATATATATATATAAACAAGAGAAACTAATGTTTATTGTTTTGTTTTTTTATATAAATAAAATCACATGTCTCAATAAATATTTATCATATAATCTTTTTAAATTTTTCTTTATAAACTCATGATTTTCATTCATTACAAACAATTAATGTAATCTTATTTTGGTTAAATATAAATTTATTTTAATCCATTTTTTATTTTGAAACACAGTTATTATAATTAATTAATTTTTTAAGAAAAATTATATACTAGCCCCACACAAAAAAATTAATTACTGTAAGTTTCATTAACAACTAACATAAGACGATTTACATCGCATTATTGATAACGGAAATTGTAGTAATTAATATTATAGTAATTAATATTGTGTTGTAAATAGCTTTATGTCAGTTGTTAATGAAACTTGTAGTAATTAATTTTTTGATGAGACTTTAACATAATTCTCCTCTTTTTTAAATTGTATAATATAATTATTTTTTCTTTTATATAAAAATGGAGGGAGTATTAACAAAAAACAGATTGAAGCAATATTCAATGCATTCGCCATTCGGGTAGTAGAGCATAGATCCCAGTGGTTATCTTCACAAAAAAGGACAAGGATCAGTCTACACATGTAGAGAGACACTTGGCAGAGGTGGTTTTTCATGCATAATTAATTCTCGTGTAAAATTTTCTTAGATAATACCCTAATATTAAAACAGCAATATATCCTTCCATTTAATCTTATTTATAAAGCGAGGAGAAAAAATATTTATTAATCTTATTTATAAATTATATCATAAATTTTTTATTTTAATTTTCTTATTTTATCTCACTAAATTTTGGTGAGAGAAAATATATTATTAATATATATATTTGATAGGAGTAAAATTAAAAGCTTATTGAATCTTCAACTGAGTTAATTAGTTTTTGAAATTTTTCTTAATTTTAATAAAATATGTTAAAATAATTTGTAAATAGGACTTTAAGAGCTCTATAGTTTAATGTGAGTTGTTATATTCATGATAGCAATTGATGATTGATGATCCATGAATGATGTTTGCAATATTTATTTCTTTGAGCGAGCGAGCGAGCGAGCAAGGCATGCAGCAACCCGACAGGAAAAGTGACCGCCTTTGGGTATTCGTTAGCTTCCGGGGTTGCCCTCTGCTCAGTTCAGGACGAATGCTTGTGTTGGAATGTATTTTAAACGAAGGCGAAAAATGACGGTGAATGGTTCAGCCACTCTGAGCAAGAAGGATCGCGAAAAGAAATAAATAAAAATGATTCGTAGATAGATCGAGTAGGATGGCCTCATTTTCAAATGGTGGCTCACAATAAATTGGGGGGGAAATTATTCAGCTGTCATGACAGTGGGTTTGGTCCCTGGTCATTAGTACTCTTATACAAATCCTTACCCGATACTCCCATAGAATCTCTCTCTCTCTCTAAAATGATAGCACAGCATCTTGTGGTCTGTATACTGTCGTACTCTCGGTGGATCAGCCTCAGCATCATCAAGCTTGTGGAGCCTTTGAATAAGGAACAAAGCCCTCAATCAGTGGGCTCCCTTGGTTCCTCTCGAAATGCTTTATACAGGGGCCTGCCCAACACCAAAACCACTTTTGTAGTACACAACTTCCTCATGCCCCAACACCACACCCATTATAATGGAACCAGTTCTAAGTCATGACAATAGCAGCGGCAGCCATGGCAGCAATAGCAACGATGGACACGACATCATTGGGTGGTTTGAAGATGTAACAGAGAAGGCAGGTTCTGTTCAGACCCAGATCTTATCACAGATTCTGAAGCAGAACCATGGGGTGGAATATCTCGACAAATGGTTGGGTCGCTTCAATATCCTCGACATGGATGCTTGTGCATTGGAATCTCTTTTCACTTCTGTGGTTCCCCTCGCCTCTCATGAAGATTTTGAGCCTTTTATCCAAAGGATTGCAGATGGGGACACGACTCCCTTGCTCACTCGACAACCCATTACCACTCTTTCCTTGAGGTGCCTCCCCTCCCTCATCCACCCATCTCATTTTTCAAGTCGTCTTCGTTTATATTTGTAGGAATCAGGATGTAGAATATTAAATACAAGCCATATACATGGTTTTTTTTTTCCTTTTTTATTCTCTCCGGTTTTCCGTCATGCTTAATTCATGGTTGTCCTTGGATATCAGTACGATGCAATGCAAGGGAAGGAGTCTACAGTGATTAATCATGTCAATATCATTTTCCCATTCTTTAAAGGACGCAGGCCACTCTTCTTAACTTGTTTCCTTGAATGGAACGTCTTCCTTTACTTTTCTATTGAAATCTAATGTCTGCTTTTGTGGTGGTGATTTTCCAGTTCCGGAACCACAGAGGGAAAGCAAAAGCTCGTACCTTTCACCCGGCACAGCGCCCAAACTACCCTTCAAGTCTTCACTTTATCAGCAGCCTACAGATCAAGGGTTTATCCTATAAGAGAAGGAGGTAGGATTCTTGAATTCATATACAGCAGCAATCAGTTTCAAACCAAAGGAGGCTTAAGGGTAGGAACGGCCACAACACACTACTATGCAAGCCAAGAGTTCAAGATCAAACAGGAGAAAACGAAGTCATTCACTTGCAGCCCTGACGAGGTGATTTCAGGAGGAGACTACAGGCAAGCCACATATTGCCACCTCCTCCTCGGCCTCTACTTCTCCGATCAAGTAGAGTTTATCACTTCAGCCTTCGTCTTTAGCATAGTGCAAGCTTTTCGCAGCTTCGAAGAACTTTGGAGGGATATCTGCAACGACATTAAAGAAGGAAGTCTAAACTCGAGAATCAATGTACCCAAAATGAGGAAGGCTGTTTTGAATCTTATTTCCCCAAACTCATCCCTAGCTTTAAGAGTAGGAGCTGCCTGCTTGGAATTGGAAGAGGTGAATTGGTCTGGTCTGATTCCCAAACTTTGGCCAAATGTTAAGTATGTATATTCCATAATGACGGGGTCGATGCAACCATACCTGAGAAAACTAAGACATTATGCAGATGAGTTGCCATTAGTAACGGCTGACTATGGCTCTACAGAGAGCTGGATAGGAGTTAATGCGGATCCTAGTTTGCCTCCAGAGAATGTAACATACGCTGTCGTGCCTACTTTCTCTTACTTCGAGTTCATACCCCTTCATAGACAGAAGCAAGGTTGCACTTCATTTGCGGATGATTTCATGGAGGATTTGCCTATTCCACTATCCCAAGTTAAGGCTGGGCAAGAGTATGAAATAGTGCTCACAACTTTCACCGGTAATTGCCTCTTCCTTCTTCACATTCTTTTTCATTTTCTTTTTTTTTTTTGCAGAGAATCTGATTTTATCTATAACATTATTGTCCCCTCATGTACATACTCGAATTTCGGACCCAGCTCTTCTTCGTTCCGATTTTCATTTTTATCAATCTTAAAATGGAATTTGATGCTCTCAGATGTCACTTTGTGGAACTCTTCATCCGTTGACCCTATCATCGTTATGTGCGCATTGATGTGGAAAAGGAGCATTGATATTGCGGACTGTAGGTTATACATAACACCCCACTCTTTCGCCAATAATAGAGCAGCGAGGGCGTCAAAGGTTTTCTCCTAGCCATAAAGTGATAATTACTCCTATTAAAATAGAAAGTGATAATTAAGTGACTGAAAAGCTACTGATTGTGGCAACTGACTCCCTGTTTCTCGCGCCGCTCATGATTTGGTTGGGTTTGTGGCCACAAACCCCTGGTGTCTATAGATGAAAGACCCTAGATTAGGTGATGGGAGTAGGAAATTCTAGAATTCAATCAA
Source organism: Prosopis cineraria (assembly GCF_029017545.1). Lineage (NCBI taxonomy): Eukaryota > Viridiplantae > Streptophyta > Magnoliopsida > Fabales > Fabaceae > Prosopis > Prosopis cineraria. The sequence continues at coordinate 28,626 of NW_026556823.1, forward strand.
GTTATTTTATATTTAACAATTATTTAGACTTTGATTTGAGAAAGTAAATTGTCTTTCAAATGAGATTGGCGTCGGTTTATCTTATCCTATCATATTCCAAGTGATCTAACATTTGGTTTCCTTATTTGATGGACTTTTTATATAATTAAATAATATCAACTATTTTCCAGTTCCTTGCACCCTCTCAATTTTTTAATATCCTTTTCTCCTCCGTTCATATCCATTTATTCCTTTTCTAGCTCCTCCTCTCTCCCACTCCCGTCCTGTCCAACATTCCCTTCAATATTGTTCCATTGTCATCCTCAAAATCCTAATTGTAACCATCTGGAATCTAAACAGTAAACAGGCAAAAAAGCAAAAACAAAACGTAAACGTAAACTTAACAGTAAATAATACAAGTTACAATTCTAATTTATGTGCATGTTTATCATGATATTTATTGATAATAAATGTTGTATACTTTATAAAATTAATAATCATCGTTAGTTCCTATATTGTTATATTATTAATATTATCATTGGGATTGTAGTTGTTTTTCTTTAATTCCCCACCAACACACTGTAATCATAATAGAGTATTTCTTATCATAACGACATAGAATAAGAATCGGTGGAATTAAGCTTTGATACCAAACTAATAGACAGAGGGTAAACGGAGAAGAAAAGGAAAGAGATCAAATAGAGAGGATTAGTAAAGAATTAGGGGAGAAACTGAAAGATGAGGCAACTCAAAATGTAGAAAGCATATGTGTCAAAGTGTGTTATTATAGCAATCCTGTTAATTAAATGCAAACATTTTATAATAGTTTAGAAGATAATCAAGTGATCAATCAAAAAGATTTTATTTATTTAAACCAAATTCTAATTCTGATCTAGGAGATCACTTTGATAAAACAAACATCCTAACATTTACAGCTGATGTCATATTAGGATCCACATCACATCTTTATTTAATAATGCTTTCTTATATTATGGGTGTACATTTGCTTTTGAACTTTAAACGTTTTGATCAACATGCAGAATGATTTGGGAATGAAGTGGGTTGAGCATAATTTAGACAATGGGTTGGCCACTTAGCCGGTGGGTTATATAAAATCATAATGCATGTGTTTACATAAAATATACCTAAAATAAATGTATCAGGCCTGGTTCAAGTTATAAAGGCTTAAAACAGAAATTTGAATCGAAAGGCCGAGTCTTGTCATATGAAAAATCAAACCAGACCTCAATAGCAATCAGGTTTAGGTCAGTGAGAAGTTCATTAAGCAGACATATGGCGGGAACTAAGCACAGGAATTACTTGCAGGGCTGTATAGGTGCAGGCTAGGAGACGTGGTGGAAGTCGGGGGTTTTCACAGAGGGACTCCAAAGTTGAATTTCATATGCAGAAGAAAGCTAATCCTGACAATAAACATAGACAAGAACACAGAGAAGGACCTTCAGCGAGTGGTGGAAAGAGGCTCGGAACTGCTGAACAAGGAGGAAGCGGAGGTGGTGGACTTCACCAGCTACGCGGACGTGTCGAAACCACCCGGACACTATGTGATCTACTGGGAGATCAAAGGGAAGGTGGATGATGAGTTGCTGCACAAGTGTTGTACACAAATGGATGTGTCCTTTGTCGACCATGGCTATGTGGTGTCCAGAAAGACCCACTCCATCGGGCCCCTTGAGCTTCGCTTGGTCAAGCCAGGCACCTTCAAAAGGATTCTCGACCACTTCGTCGCGAGCGGGGCTGCCCTCGGCCAGTTCAAGACCCCTCGGTGCACCTCCAACCCTGGCCTCCTCACCATCCTCTCTGCCTCCACCATTAGGACCTTTCGCAGCACCGCCTATGCTTAGACGACTCTTGAATCTCACCCTCATCTTGATGCTAGTTTGATTTGGCCATTTGCCCGTCCGAAACGATCCGGCTGATTAATTGAAGCGCTCAAAGTTTTGAAATTAATCCCAGACCTTACATCTGATCTAGCCTTTTTAAATGATATTCAAAGTTCGAACTTAAGATGACTTTCTGTTTTCTTGTTTTCACGGTTGGAAAGGTCAATGAGAAGCTAGCCAAACAGTCCATGAGTAACTAAATTTTCTTTATTTCTTCAATCTTCGAAATTAGAGAGTTGGTGTATTTTTTTTTTAATTTAAATAGTAACGCAATCTAAAAATATGCATGTTTTATTTTGTGTTGACCCCCGACGGCCTACCGTCAATACATTCAATGTATAAAGATGATATATGTATATAAAGCAGAGGCTATCCTCATGTGGGTTGGAAGGTTGAAAAGAGATT
>NW_026556824.1:0-30908 GCF_029017545.1 Prosopis cineraria
GGATTTGCATCTCTTATTTGTCTTTTTCTTTTTGAAGTTTAATGGAAAGATCTTGATATTGTGACTCTTTGTCTGTTTTTGTCTTGTTCTCATTTTCTTTAATTTTCATCATAAATATCTAGTTGAATAATTGGGTTTTAGGTTTATAAAGATCCTTGTATCTATCAAGTTCAAACTACAGTGTTGAAATTATCAAATGGTTTCTCATATCCATGACGGCATATAATCGTAGTTAACATCACCTGCAATTAACTTGTTAAATTTGCCAACGGGATTGGGCCAATTATAAGGCTGTCAAACATTCTAGATTAGTCTCATAAAAATAATCTGTTTCATGAAGGTATTTCATTTTCTAGTCATGTGTAACTTGAGGTTTTGGCTATGGTTTCACATAGAATTTCACACAACACTCAGAAGTCATAGTTGCAACTGATGATTGGAAAATCATTAGTTTTGGTAGTACTGTGAATGCATCAAATAGGTAGGCACCAAACTTAATCATGGATGTTAAAAAGTGAAACCTTGTTCAGTTGAATTCAGTAGATCTCTAACTTTTAGTTATACTTGAATTAATTTTAGAGAATTATGTATTTATTTTCACCTGTGCTCCCTCTTTCTTATTATTTTTTCTTCTTTAGAACAAGCTATACTGTTCAGTAAATGTGATAAATTTAATATGTATTGACTTTATAACTGTGTTTATAGAAATGGTAATTGTCATAGGGCATATTTATTAATTATTTATTTCTCTTTATGAATATTTTTTTATTACCTTAGATATATAGCATGAAACTATGAATCACTTGGTTCTTGAGCTCAATCCCAAGTATAAGCCTAATGTTGAACTGTTTCTTTTTCAAATCTATGCCAAAGATTTGGAGGGATTTTGTTGAGTTCAGTGGTAGGCTTAATCCCCCTGATAATTGGGCTGATGGATGGCCTGATTTTATAAGCAAAACAGAAAACAAAGGCATGAGGACCTGATTTTTGGGAATTTATAGTTACCGATTCAACAAGTTGAACTAACCATTCCATGCCTTGAGCATTTAGCTGTGGAAGCATATTATTATCCTCTTGATGAAGGAGTGGGGGATTCTGGTAAAATGGGGAAATGTTCATTTTGCCAGAAGGTTGAAGGGATTGTTTTTCTTTCTCCGATCATTAACTTGTAGAGAAGTGACCTCATACTCCTTTAATAATTTTTGAGTTGCAATTGATTATTTTCCTTGGGGCTTGGATTTTCTTTTTAATTCTGTATTCAGCATAGTTTGTGTAGGCTCTCTGTGCTTCTTATAAACAAGTGGAATAAGTTTCGGCTCTGGAAATTGTTATGTAGAAAATGTGTTCAGCAAGTGTGATTTGTTTGTTAAAATATTTTTAGAGATGTACTGGAAATTAGTACTCTGGCTGAATCTGGCCCTCTTGGAAAAATTGATATTGGTAATAGAAAGACCGAGATCACACAACTATAGTGGATCTGTAGTTGTAGTCTTCCAGACTAGGATGGTGGTTGAAAGTTGAAACCAGGTTCTCTAGCGACTTCATTGAGTACCATATTTATTGAGCATCATATTTATTTCAATAGAACCAGATATTAATGCAAACCTTCTAGGATGTGTAATGAAGTCCTGTAATTTGCTAATTAAGCACGGGCAGAGCAGAATGGTTCCTGGATTAGGAACAGGGCAGATGATGAAATATATTTGGAAAGCATCAAATCTTTGCAACTTTAGCATAATGTGATTCTCTACTGTTTTTTTTTTTTTTAATCAAGGCGGTTGTTTGTCCCCCCACCCTAATGGCGATGTATTCAACAGATTATGATTTATGGCTAGAAGATCTAGATTAGTTGGAGAAAGAGAAAATTGTTGAGCTTAAGTAATAATGAAAAGTGCAATATCATCACAGCAGAAATCTTGAAATCTTATATACACAAAATCTAATCTCACTGCCATGCCCAATGACTTCATATTGCCTCAAATATTATTTCAAATATATAACTGCGGAATGTGGAATTGTTGTCCCATTCATGATATGTGGCCAAACTGCTTGATTTGATCTTGATTTTGATCATCCTCTCTCGTGACAGCAGTACTCTTGCCAATTCATCTTTGTAGTAGGTTATTTTCTATGACTAATACTGGCAAGTAGCTCAAGTTATATATTTACTCGCTCACCACATATATTTGTGTTATACAAATTGATGGTTTTGTTCCTTGCAGGTACCGTGCCATCACCAGCGCATACTATCGGGGGGCCGTAGGTGCACTTCTTGTGTATGACGTCACACGCCATGCAACATTCGAGAATGTCGACAGATGGCTTAAAGAACTGCGAAACCACACAGATTCCAACATTGTTGTGCTTGTTGGGAACAAATCTGATCGTCGTCCCTTGTAGCTGTTCAACTGAAGATGGGAAATCTTATGCTGAGAAGGAATCATTGTACTTCATAGAAACCTCAGCTCTTGAGTCCACGAATGTGGAGAATGCAATGCATTTGCTGAAGTTCTGACTCAAATCTACCGAATGTTAGCAGGAAGGCGGTTGAGACTGCAGAAAATGGAACCACTACTGTGCCACCCAAGGGAGAAAAAGTAGATCTTAAAAATGATGTGTCTGCCCTTGAAGAAAGTTTGGTTGTTGCTCTAGCTAGCCAGCCTGGAAGACAGAATTCTGTTTTCTTGGTTGTTGTTGGTTCCCTTGTACGTTTAGTATTATAGTATAAAAACAATGTTTCATGTTCAATACGTGCTAGGGAAGCAAGTTTGATTATCATTGTTTTTTTTTAAATTAGTTATTAGTTATTAATTTATTAATATTATCATTGTTTCTGAGATGTTAACACTAGCTAAATTTCAAGCTTGGAATGAATTGAATATAGAGTTGGCAAAAGACAAAAATATCTACAAAATTGTCTCTGACAGTACCCAACAACATAAAATGGAAAAAGGGATAAAATACTTTTGACGTTATTTTAGCAAGTATAATAATAATCAATTCTTCAAATTCTTATGTCTATTATTTTGTGGTGTTAAATGCTTGATTGATTTGCCACTTGTTAGACTTACCTATTCAACTTATACCATGCATACACCATAGCACTGCCGACACACGTCTATTGCAAAGTAACCCCCCACCACACCAAAGATGGCACTGCCATCACCATTGGAAGCGGGACCTATCGACCCACCCTCTGAGGGCTCATATCCCTCACCAAGGGCTACCACAGTGAACGTGAAGAATTTGTAACACAGCTTCAAGCAATGCTGTGGTAAGGCGGAGAAGCCCTTAACACCTTGAATCACCATGTTTTTGTACATGAGAGCATATAGTGCTTTGTATTCTCTGCTAAAATTTCCCACATCGAAGACCTTGCAAAACAGGAAGAAACATAGAGGAGCCACCACACACTTGATCAATGTGCCTATGGCTTGTGTTAGGAGCATTGATCGAGGACACGTGAAGGTAAGGTGTCCAGTTTTGAAGTTGTGCATTAGATCTAATGATATGGAGACCATTGATTGATGAGGTAGCACTTGATGAGTCTAGTGACAATAGTGTCATTTTTGCTAGACATGGTGGCGAGGATGAAGAGATCCACCTTGCCATAGTTGTAGGTCATGTTGATGTCGGTTAAGCCAGCATCGTAAGAGTTGTAGAAGCCGAGGGCATGGGCGAGGATGTGGGCGACAATGAAGAATATGTATGTTGTGCAGGCCATGGTGGAGATAACAACGAAGAATATGTATGTTGACTAGTCTTATAAGAGGGATGATTTTCTTTTTTTTTCTTTTACTTTTTGGCCAACGATTGGACGATGTTCTAAATGCAAGAGAAGTAATTTGAGAGAGCTGAGCGGGGCGATCATGATTTTTAATACTTTTGTAGTCAAAGTAAGTTTAGACAATCACCAAACACAGCCATAGGATGATTTGAATGAAATGTTCTGTTCTTAAGAGAAAGCATTCCAATATGGGTGGCCTGCACAACATACATATTCTTCGTTGTTATCTCCACCATCGCTGTCCCTCCCACGTTCCCTTAATAGGTGGCAAACTAACTAAACATTTAACACCACAAATTAATAGATGTTTCATGGATTTAACAGATCAGTTACTGTTTTGTTAGAGGTATTTTTGCTATTTTGCTCACTTTAAGTCATTGAGTGTTTTTTGTAGATGATTTTGTAAGTATTTTTATCCTTTTATCCTATAAAATTCATCAAAGTAGTTCCTCACTGTCGTGGTGGACGTGGTTGAGCTGGGCTAGACAATTAGCGTGTTCATAACCATGCTTGGATGCTCAAAATGCCGTTTACTCAAAAATCACTTGAAAGGCTCTTCTGCCTTAAAAAAAAAACAGAGACTGAAAGACCAGCTACCACTTTTCCAAACACACCAACCTAATATTTGGAATAAAAATAAATCTATTATATTTTTTGAAGTGCATTTTTCATTTTTTAGAAGATATTTTTTCGGGTAACAAACAGGCATTAAATGTTGTATTTTTTAAACCGTGGCATCCCAAATATTCTCATCTTGTAGATCTCCTTTTAGCCCCATTTTTTTTTTTTTAATGGGACTAATCTAATCGTGAAAACGATTTGACTATAGAATCCATATTTTTTTTTTGATAAGACTATAGAATCCATAATTACTTCCCTCAATTTCTTCTGGTCATCCACTTGACCATTCCCCGTTTTAGAAGATGGAAGTATACTTTAAAAACTAGGCATATTTCTCCATGTATTTCATAAATTTTAATACATAAGTTGAACTATTTATGTTGGTAAAAAAAAAAGTTGAACTATTTATAACTTGTAAAACTTATAAAAAGTTTATGCTCCCTCTGTTGAAAAATAAATCATTTTTTAAAAAGTTAAATATTAAAAAATATAAGATATTTTTAATTTTTTAATGTGTAATCATTATTTTTTTAAAAAAAATAGTCATGTTGAATCAATCATTTATAGGGTAAAACACCATATTAAATAATGATAAACATGAAAAGATAGTTATTTTGAAGATAAGTAACTATTTTATTGTGGGATTAGATTTAATTAAAAATACCTTATATTTTTGAACGGAAGGAATAATTTGTAAGTAATGTGATTTGCTATAAATTTTATTTTTATATGTATATATGTTTTAATATTGATATGTTAGCGTTAAAGACATTACTAAATATTTTTTAGATTAATTTAATCCTAGCGGATTTTTTCGACGTTGTGTCCGGTAAAAGATTTCATGCATATATTTATAACAAATTTGGTGGGTTCATTAAAAATAAAAAGAAATTTGGTGCGTTAATTTTAACGCGTACCAAACCTTATATTGGGAATTTATTTTTTTAAATAACTCAAAGTAAAAAAAAATTAGAAATTAGTAATCACATGAATAAATATTAGAGTAGAAACATTTAATTATTTTATTCTATAAAATATATTGATTGGTTTAAATGATAAATATAAAGTTGTCTTGAAATTGAAAATAAAAATTACTCTTTCCGTTAAAAAATGTGAGATATTTTTAACCAAATCTTACCTCTAATAAAATATTTATCTATTTTTAAACTAACTCTATCTTTTTATATTTATTCTTGTTAAACATCATATAATAAATATAAATTATTATAAATAAAATATTTTTAAAAACAATAATTATATTTTAAAAAATTAAAAATATTTTTAATATTTAATTTTTTAAAAAATGTTTTTTTTTTTGACGGAGGAATAACACATATTATTAATTATTAATTATTATTATAATATCCTGATGAAACTGTGTCAAAGTATGACACGAGTCCGGACAGAAGCAACCAAAAACAGAAAAGCAACTTCCGTTGCCGGGAATCGAACCCGGGTCTCTCGGGTGAGAGCCGAGTATCCTAACCAACTAGACTACAACGGAGTGTTATACCACGATGCTCACTAATAATTATTTCCACTCAGGAGACTACGAAGGAGAAATCCTCCCGCCTGTATTTCAATTTCCTCCCTCCCATGACGCTCAGCTCAATCCCATTTCACTCACTTGAACTCAGAAGGTGGCAGAAAACCCTAATCGGAGATGAGAGAGGAAGAAATTGAGAAACTTCGAGGTGTTGTGAGGGACTGCGTAAGCAAGCACCTCTACTCTTCCGCCATCTTCTTTGCAGATAAGGTCGCCGCCTTTACCAATGATCCCGCCGATATCTACATGCAGGCTCAGGCCCTCTTCCTCGGCCGCCATTACCGTCGCGCTTTTCACCTCCTCAATGCCTCTAAGATAGTTCTCCGTGATCTCCCGCTTCCGCTACCTCGCTGCCAAGTGTCTAGTAAGTTCCTCTACTCCACATGCTGGTATCAATTCAGTTGTATTTGTGTGATTAGCCTTGTGATAATCTTTTTCCATGTGTTTCCTATGGTCGACATTGCTTACGACTGCTTCTTTGTATTTTCAAATATTCTGAAGTGAGGGTGCAAACATTTTTGAACAGTTCCTTGTCATAAACCGATGAAACAAGGTTGGAACTAGAGGGGAGCTTACTAGGCTATGAAGCATGGACAGGGCATGGCGATACATCAAACACAACGGGCATTGTATGATAGTTCTAAATTAAAACTTCTGTTAATGATGCTTCTGGATAAAATATACAACTGACATTATTCTAATTATCTTATACTAAGACTACCTCTGATTCTTATTTTAAAGACTATTTAGCAACTTCTTGGGTATTAAGAAACTAAGCTAAAGTTTATTACCAAAAAAAAAAGAAAAAAGAAATTAAGTTCAAGTTAGTTAATGTTGTTAAGTTCATCCAAAATTTTAAAAGTTTCCAATCTAGTGGGATAAGGCTTTTTCTTCCTGTTGTTTAAAAAGTTTCCAATCTAAGAAGTACCGATATAGGTATGTGTATCGGTTGTGATACACTATAATATGATGGATACAACAATTTTCAAAATTTTAGGATATGGGTACGATAATATATATATGATATATTTCAACATTTTATGATAATAGGTTAAATATATTGATTTTTAAACAAGTATTTTTAAACTAATATAAGAATATTTGTAATAATCAACCAAAATATTAGAATATGTGATGTGTATCATGAAGTGTCATACGTGTTTCATGTAAATGTCTACTTTTAAGTGTTTTATATTGAGCAGAATAGTAGACCTTGAATGCTCGCAAATAAGTTTCCTGATTATGATAGTCCAATAACTAATAGTCATTTTTCATGGTTGTTTGATGTTTTAATGATTGTTTTATGATTTATTATATCATAAGTTAATGCAATTTGATCAGTTGGGATGGCTTGAGATTTCCTTATTTGGATAAATCCTCTCGGAATTGGGACTAGTCAGTTGTAGTCATTACTTCTTGATTGTTGAGTATTGAATTTTGAGAATTTTTTCTTTGCTTATCGCTTTGTTTCCTTTTCGTCCTACATTAACTAGCTCCAATTTATTTCTTCATGTGATGGATTGCTGGTGCTTCATTTGCAGGAGGAAAATTTCAGATAAATTAGGACAGAAATGTGTGGCATGTGGAAATTTTTTTGGTACATAGCTGAGTAGCTTTGCCATTTGGGAAATTGATTACAGTCTATGTTATTTGTATATGATATATTACTCTTTAAAACCCTTTAAACTTTGATGAGACTGTAGCTATGTTTTGTAGTTGTAGTATTTTACATCTTTATAGCTTTTTAACATATATTACAAATTGCGTATACCATATTAACTTGCTTTCTTAAACAGGAGGAGCTCAAGGAATGGGATCAATGCTTATTAATGCTGGGTGAGGCTAAAGTGGATGAACAAGGCAATGTTTCTGACACAAAGGATTCTAATGTCATGTACTTGGATAAAGATGGTGAAGATCGTGAGATCAATGTGACGTCCTCCCTCTGGGTTACTTTTACCTTGTAAATTGTAATGTTTGGCTATAATCTTTTGCCTTTATGCGTTGTCAAGGATCTTGTGACAATTCTAGTCAATGATGGGAAATTAATTTTTTTTTTTTCATTAATCAAATGCCAAGGGAAACTTCGTATAAAACAGGAAGCATATAAAACTGTAACTTTATAATTAGGGGACTACAATACCATAATATCAATACTATATTCCTGTACTGCCAGTATCTGATACTGATATTATAAGTGGAAAAAGGCACCAAGTGAAAATTAACATTCTAGTGCAACAGGACTATTATTGAGCCTTGTTTCAAGAACTTGCTGGGATACTTCTAAGACTGAATTTTATGGTTTGCCTTTAGGGTTGGAGACCATGAATCCATCTGATGTAGAATCAGCAGGGTATAGGGGAAAATAGCAGGAGAACAGGAGGGGGAAAGATAAAACAGTGATATTATGGTATGAAAATAATAAAAGTCTATGTTATTTAGGTAGTTATTGGTGGTTGAGGATAGTTAAGTCTTCGTGCCTATATTCTAATGTTGTTTTTCTTAACAAGTTCTGAACCTATAAATATCAGGATTACGCCCTCAATTGTAGCTAGCCTATTGACATAACGAAAGTGTACTATTCAGATTAATCTCTCTCTCTCTCCTCTGAATTCTCTTCCTTCTTTCTCAATTCTATTCTATTCTATTTCTCTATTCTACTATCTTTTCTATTTTCCATATCATATTATGTCAATTCTCAAAACTGAAGGAAAATTCTGACATGTTTTGTAGTCCTTGTGGGTAGCATTCTTTTAGTCTTCAAAACATTTACTATTGTCCTGTTTTGGAACCCTTCAAACTTAATTATATGTTTATTTTTCCTCAAACATACAATGAGATACCTTACTGTTGAATATTTGGTTTGCTTTGGAAGTTTTGAACCAAAATGACACTTACTAATGGGTTGTTAAGTTATTTGAATGATTTGTATGTTAAAGTTATAAGTTTTAAATTTGCTATAACAGCCATGCTGTGGTAAAGTCTTCTAACTTTGTATATAGAAATTTGTATTTCTGCAAACTTCTGTGCTTTGCCTAATCTATTTCCATTCTTGCATGCTGGATGATTAGAAATATTGATTAGTTATTGAGGCAACACATCTTATCTGTATGATTAAATCAATAGATAAACTTTTTTTTGCATATTTGGTGTGCAAACATTTATCAAGAAAGGGCTTGAGAACAATACTGTGTTCTTTCCTTCATGCTTCCCACTTACTGGTTAGAAATTCTGTATATTTTCTAATATTTTATATGGTAGCATAATGTAGCTGAGGTTAAATATTGACAATATCTTTATTCATCATGTTTGACTCTGGCTTTTTCTTAGTTTTGCTAGTTTGCTTAGCTCAATGCATTTTTCTGTGCTGTAACAGATATCTTCTGCAATATGTTTCTTAAGAGGCAAAGCACATGAAGCTCTGGAAAACCGTGCCCAGGCTCGATTGTGGTGAGTTCCTTTTGTGACTTATGATTAACTAACTTGGCCCTTTTTTTAACCATACAAGCATTTTTTTTAAAAAAAATATTTTTTTTTTGCTTGCATGAGCAATAGTTGAATTATGATGTGTTTGGATTTAATTAACAGAATTAACATGAAAAGTTCCCTTGTTATTCTCTGTTTTCTTTGGTTGAAGGTACAAAGCTGCTATAAAAGCTGACCCTTTATGCTATGAGGTATGTCTCAATCTTTCCCTTGCTTTTCTATAGTTGATAAGAGTGTATACTGTGTAGTAAATCTACGTTGACTCAACTATTATTACAGCAAAAAATTCATATTTCTGTAATCTGAAGTCGGAAGTGCTGGTAAATTAATAAATCCAATACTTTGTCCTTTCAGCAGAGTTTTTGACTGCTTGAATTTTTTCCTCTTAATGCAATTTTAAAAGCTTCATATTTACCATGTCTCCCTGCTCTCAAGTATCTCAACATATGCATTAGTATCCTAATTTCTTCTGGCTGTTTGGTTATTATGTCAGGCTCTGGAATGTCTTATTGAAAATCACATGCTCACATGTGAGGAGGGTAAAAGCTCTTAACTAATGCATCAGAATCTTCATTCATTGCAAGAAATGTGTAACTTATCTAGTTACAAATTGATTCTTACACTTCTCCCCCTTCCTTTTTCTCTATGCTGAATATCAGAAGCAAATTTGATTTCATCACTGCAATTTGGTAGTGAAGATGGATGGCTTTCTTCATTCTATTCATGCTTGATAAAGAAGGTAACATCTAGGCCATTTTGGATTCAGTGATATTTGAATGTTTTGTATTGTATGTCAATGGATATGAAGGGGGAAAATTATTTTACTTGCCTTTTCTACATTACAATGCATTGTGATGGTTGATTACGATGGTGACTTTGTGAGTGCATGCATACTGATCAAGGCTTCTCTTTTTTTTGTTATGCAGTATGAGAAGGAAAATGTTGTGGAAGCAAAGTTTCGAGACCTTGAGAACACAAGCTGTAAAATTGACCAATCTAATCCTTCTTTCTTGCGTACACTGAAAACCAACACTGACCTATTAGCCTGCAAAGCTGAATACTACCATCAGTGTGGTGAATATCAGAAATGTTTTGAGTTAACATCTGTGTAAGTTTGGGAACTGATTTAGAGACTGGAGACTGAAGTGCAATACAGTTGTGGTTTTTTTTTTTTTTAATAGCTGCTGCTTCTCTTGTCTTTCCACTGCCTCTCTTTCCTAACTGAGTTTCAGCACTGTTACAGTCTGCTTGAGAAGGATCCTTTCCATAACAAGACTACCTTAGTACATCTGGCAGCTGCTATGGAGCTTGGACATTCAAATGAGCTCTATCTGATGGCATGCAATCTGGTGAAGGATTATCCTCAAAAGTAAGTTTTCTTATAGTACTCATTATTTGTTGTCTGCTGTTTCATTTGCTACAAGGACCAGTTATGATTTTTTGTGTTTCAGATTGCTTTTTAATTTACATGAACTCTACTGCAGTTGAGGGAGATATTTCATATTGAATTTCAATGCAGTTTTGATAATTTTGGACGACAACTAGAAGGCTCAGGCATTTTAACAAAAAATGTTACCTAATTGCAGAAGATATCTTTGCTAGATGATGGATCCAAACAGAATATCTAGATCCTTGATAATCTTGAATATTTGGTTGAATTATTTACTTTATTGTGATGGTTACTTGATGTTATTTTAGGGCTTTATCTTGGTTTGCGGTTGGTTGCTATTACTATTGTATCAAGAAGTATGACCAGTCCCGTCGATATTTCAGGTACACATAGCTTGTTATCACAGTAGATATAGCCCATCCTGAAACATCTAATGCCAGCTTTCTTGTTATCTGTTATCATTTTTTGGCTTTTGAATTATTTCACTAATAAGAATAATTGGCTTCTTTTGTAACTAAAAACATGATAGTTGGAATATAGTTACTTTGAGTATTTCCCTGAAATTCAATGCAATTATCATTTTGCTTGATACTTTGTTGAGTGTTATGCCTTGGTAGTGGAGTGGTCATGCTTAATTTCTTTGCTGTTGTATCTTTGCTGTGAAATATGATACGCTAGATTATACATTATTATTAACCCAAGTGTACATAAATGCATCTATAATAGGTCTTTCACTCAAAACTTTAGTCTTGGATCAATTATATATCTCTGAGCATGACTCATATTTTTTTTTTAATGTACAGTTAATTTTCTTCATATATCCAATTGCTTGACATCATTAATAAACTTACTGTTTCATTTCCATCCTTACCATACAGCAAGGCAACGAGTCTAGATGGAACGTTTGCACCAGCATGGATAGGCTATGGGAATGCTTATGCTGCTAAAGAAGAGGGTGATCAAGCAATGTCGGCTTACCGCACTGCAGCTCGTTTATTTCCCGGGTAACATATCAACTTCTGCATTAGAATATTTTGATTCAGATATGGTTGAGTTGTTTCTTCTGCCCATATCTGCAAAACTAATTTCTCAGTGTGAACATAAATTGTATCCTAGTGTATATGTAGCAATAATATATATATATATATATCGTACAGATTTTGGACTCTGTAGTACCATAGCTGTGTAGATCAGTGATATCATTGCCTGCTTCCTCAAATTCTCTTTCCTTTCATCCCTTGCTTGATGAGGTGTTTTGTAGTTGTTAAGTGAAAAAATGAAGACTTGTTTGTTGCTCTTCCTGGGGTAATTACAAAGGAAATGAAACTGAATGTGCTAACAACCACTAATGATTTGTAAACATTTTGTAAAACAGTTTCTAGAGACAATGATGGTTATCAAAGGACTCAAATATTGTTTTCTCTTACGTTTATTGATTCAAAAACCTGCTGATAATGTTTCTTCCTTTATGTTTTCTTCTTCTTCTTTATGTTCCTAAACATTTTCCTTCATTTGTGAACTACTTTTTAAAAATGCCATTTTTTATGACATATTTATATCAAATTATATGGGTTCCCGTGACTTATTTTGTGGATTGAAGCTACAATATCAAGGGAGTTCTTTACATGTTTGTGGAACCTTACTTAGGAGAGCACGTCAAACCTTGTGCTAGGTTTCTCATTTTCCCCCCTTTGATACATGGAAAAATCTTTATCCAAATTCTTCTGTGGTTAATAACTCTAAAGAAGGACCTTTAGGTAGACAGTATAGAGACCTATAATCAAAGCCATCAGTGACATGCACTAATTTCTTGTCATCCTGCATGACTGTCATGTGCTGTGAAGTCATGACTGGGTGCATCAATTTGGGGAAAAATTGAATAGGTCAAGAGGTAAGCCAAGAAGATAAATGTAAAGAAAATGTAACCTGTAGCTGTATCATGCAATCAATCAAGCTTCATTTAACTGGCACTGGCTTTCATTTAAGAGGGCCCTCAGCCCTTGTGACCTGTGGAAGGGCAAGAGCTCCCAGATTGTGGGGTTGAATCTTGAAATTAGAAAAATGTGAAGTTTGACTCTTCATTTGTAAAAGAAGAGGCCTGAGATTGATTTATTTTGGGGGGGGGATTCTTTTATTTAGCCTTGAGTCCTTTGCATGAATCTTACATTTTTACCTCTGTTGTTTTAAAAGACTTTTTCAAGATGGGACTTATAATTTGATTAAATTACTCTGAACTTTGCCTCGTTTGAGTCATTGCCTCCACCAAATAACAAAAAACTACATTTTTTATTTCCTAACTTACGATTATGATTAATATATGAGATGCACTCTTGCATGTGTTGTGTCCATGAGTGTTTCATTTTCTAAGTAAGTATGAAATCTTCTTATTATGCATGAATTGTTCTTTTACAGGTTAAATCTTGATATTCTCTTATTCCAGGTGCCATTTGCCAACTCTTTACATTGGAATGGAATGCATGCGAACCCACAGCTATAAGCTTGCTGAGCAGGTGCCTATTACTAAACATATTGTCAAGTATAGTTGGGTCTAGATCTGGGTTAAGAAGATGAGGGAGTTTCGGAAGCTGCTAGGGAGATTCTGGGGAAGTGGTGGGGAGCTAATAGAGAAAGGGAAATAAATAAATGTTTCTTAGTATAGAAGCCATAACCTGAAACTTTTAGTCTAACATGCCACTTGGAGATTCTCCCATCATAGGTCTGAATAATACTTCACATACATTTATTAGATTGGTTTATATATAGATAACTTAGTAACAGACAGTATGTGGACAACTAATCATCCCTCTGGATGATGGAGAACTCATCACAATTAGATAAACTAACTCATAGACATGTAAGTTACTGTCTCTTATCAAACTACTTGTTGATAGAATCATTGTCGAGCTTCTGTCATTTCTTCCTCCTACTGGATGTGAGAATAGGAATTGCGTGTACAGCAGGACTCCTACCATAGTCCCTATAAGGAGAAACCTGAAAAATGTGTACTTATCATTCATAAATCATTGTATGATCATATCAATGTTCGTGTTGCTTGCAGAAATAACAAAATAAGCAATGTTTAAGCGGGATCTTTTTTCTTTTTCACTTTTCAAGTCCATTACGCTGTTTGGAAATTAAATGTTAATCATGCTGTTTTTTGTTGGATTTGAGATAACTGATTGCCTCATTATACAGCACCCCTTTTTAACAAAGAATAGCACTCTCCTTTAGTGAACTATGCAAATTATGCATTATTCATATGTTTTTCATATATTTGCGCTTATACTTATTAGCATATGTTTCTTCAGTTCTTTTTGCAGGCTAAGGCGATTTGCCCCTCAGATCCACTTGTATTTAATGAACTTGGAGTTGTTGCCTACCATATGCAAGAGTAAGAATATTTGTCAGCCTTATAATCACGTCACCAAAATTAAATCTATTTTCCTTCAATAAACCATATTATAAGTTTACATTCTCCCCTTTGAACCCGTCCTCCCTTGAGGTGTTATGCAATTCATGTGATCCATAGATAGTTGGATGTTATGACAGTAACCAAAATGGGGATGTGATAAACCGAGTTAGCATAGAAACTTTGACCAAGTTTTAAACAGCATACTATTTGCTTAAACTGAACTTCTGCAATATACAAGTGCTGAGTATGCAAACTTTTTGGTTAAACAGATGGATATTGGGGTGGAAGTGCTAGTGCCAATTCATTTGTATTTTGAGGACCTGTGTATTTTTTTCGTAGTTTGAAAATAACTGTAGTTCATAAACCTAATGAGTTAAAGCTTGAGAACGTTTGGCAGCTGAGATCTGGATGTAAAAATTCTTGATACCCTTGATTTTTGTTATATATGGATCTTGGCACTCATAATTTCTTCACACATGACTCCGATGTTCCAATTATATATGCTGATACAGGGTTGCCCAGTACTAGTAAAGTCAGCATTTTCTTTTTAAGTTTCATGCAACATTTGAATGATTCTGACATGCATATTTGTTATCCATCATTCAGGTATAACAAAGCAGTATGGTGGTTTGAGAAAACATTAGCCCTCATCCCATCCTCATTAAGTGAAATGTGGGAACCAACCGTAGTTAACCTTGCCCATGCCTACAGGAAGTTGAAGTAAGTGTATAAATTTATCTCTGTGGTCATTTTACTTCAACTTTTCTTGTCTTGTTCACAAGTTTCTGGATGTTTGATAGTTTTTAGCTTACAATGGTATTTTGCGAACTACAAATCTTGTCATTCTTATGTTCTTCACTGTTAGGATTAACTCAGGTGACTATCGTGGTGGCAATCAACCCTGCTCATTGCAAGATTTTTCTTGTGTCCATAATTTTTCAGTATCTTATAAGGCATTTTTTTTGTTTATAATGTTGTCCTCAATTTCAGTAGGTCTGGATTCCCTTGGTCATGCCAGGCATTTTAATTTGATGGGAAGTTGTATATCTTCTCATTAGATATTATCAACTGTGTTGATCAGCTTTTTTATTTATAATTATGCCACTTAATTATTGATTATCACTATTCACTGGTGGAGTTCAGCATCTCCGATCCTGATTGCTTGAATCACTGTCACAGGATGTATGATGAAGCAATTTCATACTACGAGAAAGCACTTGCATTATCAACAAGAAGTCTGAGCACGTATGCTGGTCTAGCATATGCATACCACTTGCAGGTATCTAAAACTCTTCCCCATTATAGGGGTTTTTTCCTATGAAGTTAATGAGATAATGAACTATTAACATTCTTAATGCAATGAACATTAGAAGTTATTAGTTATTAGATATTTCATGTACGCTTAGGAGGAGTTGATGACTCGGTGATCACTATACAACAACAACAACAACAACAAGCCTTTATCCCACTAGGTGGGGTCGGCTACATGGATTGCAAGACGCCATTGTGCTCTATCATTTATTAAGCTTTTAGAAATATTATTAATTAAGAGATCACGTTCAACAACTTCCAAGAGTGTTCTCTTAGGCCTTCCTCTACCTCTCTTAATCGGACTCAAAGTTATATGTTCCACTCTTCTCACCGGTGCCTCCCTTGGTCTTCTTTGTACATGCCCAAACCATCTCAACCGATTTTCTACCATTTTTTCCTCAATAGGTGCCACCCTCACTTTTTCACGTATGTGCTCATTTCGAATTTTATCTTACGTGTATGTCCGCACATCCATCGTAACATTCTCATCTCTGCTATGGAAAATGCGTGTAAAAAGCTAGAACCTTTGTTGTTTAGAGTCAAGGTATTGGCAGTAAGCTTTGGCTTTATTGTCACGTCCTAAGCACTTCAATTTTCTTTATTCTCAAAATATGTTTTTCACCCTTCTCTTTCCAAATTTTTTCTCCTAATGTTCTGTTAATTTGAGGTTTGTTGTTGTAATCATTGCAGGATGACTTCACTACGGCTATTACTTATTATCACAAAGTAAGTGTCTTTCTCTCTCTGTCTCTCTCTCTTCATATTAAATATATGTTCGGTTTTCTGTATAACGTGATATATTAAAAAGCATTTTTATGTGGTAATTTTATTCTCAATATAGTGCTGGTAATTTACTAGAAGCATATGAACTGTTCTTAACATGGTTGGCTGATCTGGCAATTGATTACTTCTTATCTTCATGGCATGATCATTTGTTTGATTGCTCAACTGCCTTACGAATTATCATTTTCTTGGTTTGAAAAATCAGGCTTTGTGGCTTAAACCAGATGACCCATTCTGCACAGAAATGTTAAGTTGGGCTTTAATTGACGAAAGCCGGTGTGGGATGCCATCGATTCCTTAGTTGATCGAATTTAGGTGAACTCTGATTTTGAGTTTGAGGGGGTAACTATATTCACCTCTTTACATGCGCGCGCGCGCGCGCCTCAACATGCATTAATGTCGAGTTAATGCATTGCAATTCTTATATCTTCTATTTTAAGTTATAGTTGAGGTAATTTTTTTTTTTGGGGGATAAAAATAGTAGAGGTAATATTATCATGTGGATATTTTGCAATATAGCCTGTTTGTAATTGATAGGTTTTGCTCTTATAATGGTCTTAATCTGAGCTGTAAGTAACTTGGTTTTTTTCCTCCAGACTGTTAGCCTGTTCCCCTTCCCTTGTATAATTTTTTTTAACTATTTTTTTGAAATTTTCCTCATTGCATTATTTCCTATTTTAATGAAGCCTTGTGGATATTTTTGGACGTTTCCTTGGGGACTTATCGGGGAAATCGAATGTAACGAATCAAACACTATTTACGTTTACTTCTACCAAGTGCATAGCATCCTCTAAACCCTGCAAAATATGCAGTTTGATCACAGAAACGAGGACCAAATAATAAGCAATAAACCCTATTTCACAATAATTACTGAAGAGATTTAAACGAGTGTGTGAAATGTAAATCTCCAAGTTTCTGGGTGCTCGGTGAGCCGCTCTAGTGTTTGGCATGGAGGATTAGTCCCAAGGGTCTGGAAGTATGTGATCGAGACACTTCTAAAGGCATTGTTCATCAAGGGCAATTCATCACATTCAAAATACATGCCTTTTTAAAAATAATACTGAGAGTAACATTTTTTAAATTACAAATGTGCAGTAATTGCACACTATTTTAATATTATATTTAAGGTGATGAAAAATTGAAACCATAAAAAGATGTGAAATCAACTTAATTACTTGTGATGTCTGAAGAAAAATCTTACACAATT
The DNA here is from genome assembly GCF_029017545.1 of Prosopis cineraria. Lineage (NCBI taxonomy): Eukaryota > Viridiplantae > Streptophyta > Magnoliopsida > Fabales > Fabaceae > Prosopis > Prosopis cineraria. The sequence continues at coordinate 17,544 of NW_026556824.1, forward strand.
AGTATTTATATAAGAAAATATTTGAAAAGTTACTTCTAACTTCCAAGTCTCCCTGACACAATTAATCATCAGTCTCTTGAACTTTTGAAAATACGTTGTAGTCATATAATCCTTAATTGTAAAATTTTGACGTACGTATGCAAAAATTTTGAATCTACGTTCATAAATACGCTCTTGGAGTTGACAACTTCATTATGAGAAAGTAATAACTGCTCTTAAGAAAACTACAATTTGGTTTAAATGTGTAGCTGTCGAAGCTTATTTCATATACATATACATATACAAATATATATATATATATATATATACATATATATATATATATATGTGTGTGTAAAATATAAAACCAGGAGGTTCGAAACCCCAATGTTCAATTCTCACCACAAGTCACTTTGAAATATTGACGTTGTCGGGGCTCTGGCCTCTGACTAGGATCGTCTGTAGTAGCAGTTCCGATGCCGACTACATAGCAAACTATCTACCTTGCATAGCAAATAAGGTTAGTATTGTCTGAAATTCTAAGCTTTCTGGAGTGAATTCAGTTTATTGAAATTAGCCATTAAAAGACTAAACCAATCCTAAATTGACAAAAATCTTAAGCAAACATTTTTTTCAGACTCATGCTTAAATGCCTAATTAATTTATCGTCATAGTACCAATTGTATACGAAAATCTTCCATAACTCAGTCCTTCTTTCCCCTGTGAATATCAACAAGATATCTATTCAAACGTTGGCCAAATGTCTTTGTTGAAAATGACTCAAGGACATGCCTCCTAGCTTCCCTGCCCATTTTCTCAGCATCCTGGGGATCTCGAATGAGTTGGAACATTGCTTGAGAAAACTCTCGTGGAGTAGGATCACAAAGGAACCCTGTCACACCACTCTTGATTGACTCAACAGGTCCACCACTATTGCAAGCAATAACTGGTTTATAAGCTGCCATTGCCTCCAATGGAACGATGCCAAAGTGCTCATCCTGCATTAAAGAGCTACATGTAAAACTTTGTTCAGCTAATTCCAACTGGTATTTGGAAAAAATAGAAGGTTTCGCGCACCTTTGGAGTGTAAAGGACACACAGGCATTCTGAAAGAAGAGCATTCCTTTCAGCTGTTGAGCAAGATGTGATGAACCTTATCCGATTTGATACACCTTCCCTTTCTGCCAAGTTTTTTAGCTCTTCCAAGTACTCTACATTCTCCTTCAATCGTTTGTCAAAGCCTCCTGGAACAAGAAACGACAACAGATTTCACACTTGTGCATATACACGTGTGCATGCACAGACACACGCAGAGAAGAGAAACAAAAAGAAATTTGAATGGTTGACATTCAACACTCATTTATACTGTCAAGAAATGTTATAGTTATCCCTTGAATAAGTCAAATCTTCCCTCTAACTCTATACATAAAAAATAAAATAAAAAAAAGGTTAGTAGCACATAACTTTCTTGGTCGCCAATATTTCTTTTTTGAGCAAAATGGGACCTAAATTTCAATCAAGAAAAGTCTAATACAAACAAGAGCTCAAAGCTAACCTAAAACCTTTCAGCATGCAATGCCTGTAAATTAGAGGTAGTGGATGATCAGTGCTAAAATTCCTACTGCTATTGTAGCCTAAAGTAACAAGATTAGACAAATGAGGGTTAGGATCATAATGATCAAACATGAGGCAAAAATTACAGTAACTGAACAACAGAAGTTTGGTTGCTTCAATGATGTCATGGTAGGGCTGTTCTTCATTGTTATCCCTAGTTAAAAGATTATAGCGGCCAGCACTTTTGTTAGCACATTGACAGTATTCAGTCCCTTCTCTCACCAATATTTCCATGCCCACCAACCTTCCCTTTTACTATTCAAACTAGAGCGCTGGAAACTTCGTATCTCATAGAGTATGGTATTAATACAGTAGCATAGCAATTGCTTTATTATTTTTCTGAGGGCAGTGTACTTTCTATGTCAATTATCAAGAAGTCCAACTTGAAACCTTCTCCGATATTACCCCAGAATCCAGATCACAGACTTGATTGTGAAATCATTACACCTCCATGTCACAAAAGACAATTCCAGACACCACCATTGTGCACGCTACACAACATCATAGTAGAAGATAACAGCAACACAGTAGGTTAAGTTGTGAAACAAAACAATGCATCTAACATCACTAAAATGTAGATCAATTTATCCTTGTGAATACGAAGACAAAAGTAGAAGATGCTCACCAACAACAGTCAAGGAAGCATTAGATGCATCCCGACTCTGAAGGACATCTCCTTCAAAGGTTTGGAGCATAGAAAAAGCTGATATTGCTAATTCTATGTTCTTCTTCCTTTCAAAGCGATTAATGGAAAGAAAATTGAACCTACATCAGAAGAAAAATACAAACATCAGCCCACAGAACTTGGTATGGAGTCATATAATTGGTTTCATGCAGAATTTTAAGAAGCTTGCTACAATGAGGGGTAGCTAAACAGCTACAAACGTGTTTTTTACTTAAAGGAATTGGGTTCTTTGAACTGATCCACATTGACTGCTGGGTATAAAACAGCTGGCTGAATTCCTCGACCATCCAGATGCTTGAAAGTATTTGCAAAAGTAGATGCAGTAAATTTGCTGTTAACAAGTATCAAATCAGCCATCCCTACAAGTTGGCAAAACTAGATCAAATGAGTGATTCACTTTATATGATGGGAAAAATTTCAAAGAAACAGAACAGAGACACAATAAAGTCCAACCAGTTGTTATTTCTTCTATATAGTCTATTGGCTTCCTATACATCCTCCTGAGGAAGGTTGTATGTTGAGCCAGCAACAAGTCTGGAAAATGACAATAGAATACCACCTATCGAGAAAATTCAACAAATGAAGCCATTCTCGTGATGTTCAAACATAATTTTAAATATATCAGATTGTAACTACCTTTGCAGACTTTTTAAGTTTCAAGATTGGAATAACTACAGAGACCTGATCTGCCAGTATAACATCAAATGATGGCCACAAGAGAAGAACACAAAGAGCAACAAAGAGACACCTGAGGTACGTGCATAATGCATGAAGCCGGTAGAAGATATGCCGAGGAATAAAAGATCCGTACACAGTAACTGGAAAGGTACCTGGACATTTATGTATCAAACTAATTGTTAAAACACTATTAGGGGTTTCAACTAATCAATCCGGATCAAAAAATAAGGAGGGCGATTACAAAGGAAATATAAAGAATAGAAGTACTACACAAGCACAAAGGGTGAGAGAGATTTACCAGCAGTTGTCTCCTCAAAGCATCTATTTTTATCATGATGAGCAGTAAAAATATGAACATTATGGCCATGGGAAGCGAGCTCAACAGCAGCATCCACTATTAATCTTTCAGCTCCACCTACAAAGCATGACAATATATCCGTAACAACATTAAAAGGAGGTAGTCCTCACAACATCTAGTTTAAAGCAGAAAGTAATGAATTATTAAGGATGAAATGGTAACAATAAATCTAAAAGCAAGGAAACAGTATAATGCCAACAATCTTGTGCGCAATGTGTTTAAAAGGAACCAGGCCTAAAAATTAATAGAGCATTTAGTAGAGATGTGTACTTGGGTGTAGAAGACCAAGAACCATTTAATTCTATTGTTAAAACATTCTGCTTTTAAAGAGCTCACACACTTCAGAGGGAGAAAGAAAAAGGATGACCTAAAAGAGTTTAACATAAAACATGTTAGGCTGAATCAAATAAGTTGGCATTTCAGTTAGCACCCTCGTCATCATATTATCAGTCTGACAATCACACAATCGACTTTGCAGCCACTACGAATGGTGGTCAACAGTGCCTTATCGCTCATTACCAAAACAAATCTCAACCTCCAATCTGAGAACGTTGTAACATAGAAATTAGCATATATATGATTACCTATGCCGAGATCTGGGTGGATTACAGCGATGTTCATCTTCGAGCTTTTTTCTCTTGCCATCACAGGGACAAGCCAACAAATTTATAGCAAACACATTCGTTGGAGATGACGCATAGTCTATTCTGCAGCAAATGAATATCAAAAAGAAAAGAAGAACAGAGAGAGAGGCAAATGAATAAGACAGAGAGACGGGGGAAAGATATGGACGTCGTGGATAAGCGAGGATGATAGAACTACCAAAAAAATAAAAAACCAGGCAAATATTGCCGGGTCGCGACGGTGCCCTCGTAGGCGATTAGTCAACGATGACCCGACTGCGTTAAGTCAGCAAGAGGAGAAGAGAAAAGACGGTGACACGAAGGCGATGGAGACCGATTTTTCTGAGATGATCAGAATTCTGATACCTGGAGAGGGGAAAACGGCGTCGTCTTTGCCCACCCAACGGCAAATATACCATGAGCGTCACTCGGAGGGGAATGCTTTCGACGGGCAGAGCCACTGCATGCTTCTTTCGAAGAGGCTGGGCCAACAAAAATATGGGCCGGATTTTTCAGCCCAGCCCAAAAAAATGACTGCAGAGAATTACAATATTTGATCCATTTAGACAGAGACTGCTGAGTGGCAAGAGTCCAGACTCCCCAGAACGCCACCAAACAATTAAACTAACCAAAACGAAGCTCATTCCTGAACAACTAGAAAATAACAATGAATGCAATTGATTTCACGATAACAAAGAGGAAGAATAAAGAGGAACAGAGATGGAAGAGCATCCAAAATGGGGAGCAATAGCGAAAAACCTTACCAGGAGAAATTGAAGAATGAGAGAACTAAAATGGCGCGGCAACTAACAGACCGCGAAAGAAGGAAAGACTGACTCAACAGGGGACGGTGGAGAGGAGTCACAGTTCGTCGGACATGTTCGTGCGGTGGCAGCAGTTGGATCTAGAGAACTCGTGTCGCGTGAGAAGACGCTCACGTTGGGGAGATTGTTCCGTCGAGGCTTGAGGGATTTCACGAATTTTGTAACTGCCCAAACCTTCATGGTTAATGGTTAGAGAATCAGGCATGAACCAAATTCAAACGCGAAAATGATATCTAAGTTCCCATACAGTCATTTAATGCGGATAAAGTCTCAAGAGATTCTCAAATGCCAACAAAATCCCATTCTCCCATGGATTCTGAAATGATTAAAAAACCAAAAACGCAATTATTTCAAAACAGACAAAAAAATTTACATAACTAAATTTGACCTTACTATCTCCGGCTAGTTCAGATAAAGCTGAAAATAAAAATCAGGCTTAGAGGTCATGTTTAAATGAAAATTCAAGCTTTAAAAATAATTTTTTAAAATAATCGAGTTTGAGGGCTTAGTCCTGATAAGCTCTGTAAAAAAGGCTCAGGTTCAACCGGCTCTTCAAACCCTATTATATTATTATTATTATTATTTTTGATGGAACACGTGTTTGAAACCAATAACCTACTCACCTGATCCTATATGCATTATATTATTGTTAATTTTAATTTATTCTAAAATTAATTTAATATAATTTAATAAATATCAGTGTATAGTATAAAATTTTTAATATTTTTATTTTTCTATATTTATTACATTTGTACATTTATAAAAAATGAACTATTTTTTAATCAAGATTTAAATTTTATTATTAGATTTCTAAATGTGTGTTTTTTAATTTCTAAAAAAAATATGAGGATTTTATTTTTTTTAATTTCAAAATATTTTAATTAGTTTATAATATTTAATTTTTTTATTTTTAAAAAAGGACTCATGGGCCTGACTCTAAACCCTTCATATAAAGACTGAGCTTGAAAAATAGGGCTCAAAATGAAAAACTTGATTTTAGAACTCAGGCCCTTAAGAGACGAGCTCATAAGGGTTGGGCCCTTAAAAGTCGGGCCTGCCGGCATTCCCAACTCTAAGTTTGAATACTCAAGTTATTAGATATTATTTTAATTTATTTTTTAGATAATTTTAACTTCTATTTTTAAAAAATTAATATTTAAATTTTTATCTTATTTTATTTTTATAATAAAATAATAATAATTTGAATATTATAGCAAAGCTTGAATTTTTTTGAGTTTATTTTAGCAGACTGAATAAACTCGTAATAAAGAAAATTTTCAAAATTTTTAACTCAACTCTAAGATTTTTCAAATATATTTGAATTGACACGTCTAATTTGGCTTAAATTAACACATCTAAGTGAGTGTTTGTATATATAAGTCTGAATATTAGTAGGGTTAAGAGCAAAATGAACCCTAAAATATTGCACGAAAAATGTTATGAACCTTAAATTCTTAAAATATATAAAACGAATTCTAAACTTTTAAATTCATAATAAAATGAACCATGATCATTAATTTTTCTAACGCCGTAACTGTTCATTTTATTAAAGGTCACAGATCTTAAATTATTACTCAAATAGTGTCCTTGATTATAAACTTTGAAATTTCAAGCAAATTATCCTCAACGTTTACACATAGAATATCGACTATCATGTAAACTAAATTAGTTTTAGCATGGCACGTTATGATGAATGACCCATAATTTTATAAAATGATCGCTATTGCCCTCCTTTGTTGCAATTTTTTCTAAACGATTGGTATCTCATGCTTTTGTATGTTCTATAATTCTAATTTATTCTTATTTTAAATAATATTTATTTATTTAATGGCGAAAATTTAAAATCTTATTTTTTAACAAATAAGAAATTTAATATGTAAAGTTATGATTTACTGTTTTATTATTGTAAATATAAAAAAAATTATGAATATTTAAACAAAACTTGTGAATTATTTATCAATAAGGACAATTTAATAATTTATATAAATTCATTAATGATAACAAAAATTTTAAAAAATTTATGAGAATTATGATATTTTGAGAGATTAAATTATTATTTATATATTTTAGAGAAATTTTATTCATTTTGTTTAAAAATTTTAATTTTATTTTTTTCATAAATAATTACATTATTATACTTTTTATCAATTCCCGTAGTTGTTACTGGCCCAGAAAAAAAAAAAAAAAAAAAAAAAAAAACAATTGCGTAGTTGTTAATTGAGTTGTTAATAATATGTGGCTAATAAAAGACTCTAACATTGTTTTATATCTTCAAATAATTAGAACTAAATTGATAATTAAAATAAATATAAAATATTAAATTAATAAAATTAAATTTAAAAGATTAAATTATTAACTAAAACAGATTTAAGAGAATGCAATAGTATTAATTATTGTTCGAGGAAAAATTGTAAACAAACGCGCATGCGATCTCATTGAATTTTCTCTTTTGTTGACAATGATCTCATTGATTTGTTTCCTCGCCAGGCTGTCATTTTATCATTACCGCACCACACCGTTTGGGTTTGTATGATTCAATCTCAAATCTCAACCCCAATGAATTGAGTTATTTCTAACTTCTATTCTCCTTTTCCCAGTTGTAACTTTCTCTGTGTAAATCCCACCTCTCCCCCTCTTTCTCTCTCTGTCTCTCTCTCATGAGAGTTCGGAGCCCTAAGCTATGTCTCTGAGAAGCCTTTTTAGCTCTCGGAAATTCTGTAGATCCTTCAAGGAGGTTAGGGCGATCGAGGAAGATGAGCGGAAGGGGCGGCTTGCCGGTGATTCCGACTACCGCGGTGACTCCACGGACTCTCCGCCCTACGGCGATTCGTGGGCCACTATGCTGCCGGAGCTTCTCGGGGAGATCCTTTCTCGTGTTGAGGCCTCCGAGGATCAGTGGCCCAACCGCCGAAACGTCGTTGCTTGCGCCTGCGTGTGCAAGCGGTGGAGGGATATCACTAAGGAGATCGTGCGCTTCCCTTCGCGCAACGGCGGCAGAATTACCTTTCCCTTGCCTTAAGCCTTGGAATTTGATTCCTCTTTTCTTAGTTATTGGTTTATTTGAAGGGCGTATATGATCCCGTGGAACTTGCTCTGGTTTTCTGTGAGTGTGATCCGTGGGACTGGAGAAATGATTGATACTTGGTCGAGCTTGGGTGGTGCCCTGCATTTCATTTCAATTGTCAAGTGATTTGAATATTCTTTGATTTTTTGCTGCATCCTTAATTTATCTCTTAATTCACATTATCCAATTGAAATGTTAGCTTGGGGGTCTCTATTTTGAATAATATTTTTCTGTGAGGATCAGCATTGATTCTCGAGCCGCGGGAAATCTAGCAATATCGTCTGGATAGTTCGATAAAGGAAATCGAATTGTGAGTCCATTGATTAACATTTCTGGGTACTATGGAACTAACTTTAGTTTGTGAGATGTTTTCTTAGATGTGACGTGTCATCTTTACACATAAGTGGTTGGGTTTCATGTAAGTTTAACCGGAAGAAATATTTGCCGAATTCATTTTTCCTGATTTGCGTTACTTTGTTATCATTTCGTATCCCTTGTTGGAATCAGTCATTTCATTTATGCTTTTGGCTAATGATGCTTTATTTGTCTAAGGACAGTAATACATTTGATATTTGTTTACTTCAAACGATACAGCGTTTCACTATTGTTTGTGAGCATTTTGTTTGTTTGGTAACTTTCTTCTTGCACTGAACTCATATTAAATTAAGGCATGGAGTCAACAATTCTGTAACATTTCTTTGACTTGCAGCCTGGACCATGTGACTCACCCCACCAATGTATTATAAAGAGGAACAAGAAGACTTCGACATTTTACCTATATCTTGCCCTTATTCCTCCATGTAAGTAAGTATTGGTAGAAGGCTTTTTTCCCCCTTCCATATAAATATTCAATAATGACTTCTTCATTGGTCTGCTTCACCCTTTCTCCAGGGCAGCATGTTGACTGAGTAATGTCTTCTGTATGTGTGAAAGCTAGAAGTGGGCGGTATCTAATTTGTGAATTGTATGACTGTAGCCATCCTAATTTGACTCAATATGATTTAACTTTGACACAAGTGAAGAATATTTTTCAAATGACATGACACTGCTTTCAATTGACCGGATTCAGTATTGGATGACCGACTATGGTCAACAATAATGGTATGCGACGTGCAAAAGTTGTAGATTCTACTTCATGTTTTTTGCCTTGAATTTCATTTGTTTGAGCATACTTATTTTGATATTAGAAGAAGAAATATTATTTTATTTTGGTATACTTATTATGTTGAGTATACTTGTTCTACAATTTGAATGCTTATTTGTTTGAATTATTCATGATATGTGTTTTCATTCTTTCTGATTCCTGTGTTCCTTCCTCTAATACAGTTAATTAGAAATTATCTTTTTACTTTGTTTTAATGAAGTTTGCTTCTTACTCCCCAAAAAAAAAAAAATAATAATTAGAAATGTCTGCTCATTTTATTGTCTCCTTTCCTCTCTCTTGTCAGCATTCACAGATACGGGTAAGTTTCTCTTGGCAGCTAAGAGATATAGACGTGGTTCTGGTATCGAATATATACTTTCACTTGATGCTGATGACATATCGCAAGGAAGTAATGCCTATGTTGGAAAGTTAAGGTAAACATTCTTTTGGTGTAAACAAAACACTCCCTTGTAATAAAGACATTAAGATACGGGAAAATAAGTTTGAGTAAGATGCGATGTGACATCTTTATTGTCTATACCTCCAACATGGACGGTATATGTTCTCAAAATGATTGTCAGAGCTATGTGTGTTGTTAGATGCTTGATGTTAGTATGTGGTCAGTGTTCAATCAATCTTTTGCTGCATGTATTAATCTCATTAGTGAAATCTCTTGACAGCTCAGATTTTCTTGGCACGAACTTCACAATCTATGATAGCCAGCCGCCCCATTGTGGCGCAAGGCCATCAAATGGCAGGGCCAGCCGTCGAATTGCATGCAAACAAATAAGCCCTCAAGTTCCTGCTGGTAACTTTGAGGTGGGGCAGGTATCGTACAAGTTCAACCTTTTGAAGTCAAGAGGGCCAAGGAGGATGATTTGCTCACTGAAGTTCCCAAACCAATCATCAGGAGAAAGTTCAGATAGCAGATCTCTGGATGTTCACAAGACGAAAAATGCAGAATATGCTGACTCTGAATACTCAATCTTGAAAAACAAAGCTCCGAGGTGGCACGACCATTTGCAATGCTGGTGCTTAAATTTCCATGGCCGGGTGACTATAGCATCGGTGAAGAACTTTCAGCTGGTTGCTACAGTGGACCGAAGCCAACCAGGAGGGAAAGGAGTTGAGGAAACAGTTCTTCAATTCGGGAAAGTAGGGGATGATACTTTCACTATGGATTACAGGAAGCCACTCTCTGCATTTCAGGCCTTTGCCATTTGCCTAACTAGCTTTGGCACTAAACTGGCTTGTGAGTGAATATATATTTTTGGTCGGCATTATGCCTGTTTATTTTATGCATGTCATGAACGAATAGTTATATTAAATATTTTTTTCCCCATAGTTGAGTTACTATTTGATTCAGGGAAGTTGATGTAAATGCTGTTCATTTATCCCTAGGGTAATGACATCTTCCATAATCAAATGGATCTTAAATTGTCCTGGGCAAATGCTTTCGGTTTCTTGCATTGGCTAATCATGACTTTTTCTTTTTCTTTTTCGTATTGGAAATGTTCTGGGGAATCGTTGTTCTTTCTTCTTCTTCTTCTGCTTTTTTGATAAAGGCTGAAGGTTAAAACCAAATAGCGTGATCGATACGCACGACAGAATCATGTGCTTTTACTGTATTCCATTCGAATTCGTTTGATCAACCCATCTTGCTTCATTCAATTTTTTTTTTTTGTTTTAAAATTGAGATTTTGCTTCTTTTTTTTTTTTCGGTGGTGGTTAGTAATTTCCAGCTAACCATACGGGTAATATAATGACAGGTAAAACACAAGTTATGCAGAACAGCAAATCTTGCTCTGTCCTGCCCACAGTTTTTCTTCCTGCTTTGAGAGAAATAAGCCTTTGGATTTGTACTCTTTTTCCCTTGGGTCCTACACAGATGTCCAGGTGTTACAAAGCCTTTCTTTTCCTGTTTTGGTTTTCTGAAGTACAAAAGTGAGGTATATTGATGATTAAGAAATTATAGCTTCAAAGATTAAACAATTATTTTTTGAAAAATTTAATTGCATGACAAAAAAACAGAATCAAAATTTTGGCAAACACTTCTTTTTTAATTTGGCATTTTCTATTTGCATGACATACAGAAAAGGAAAAGATCATATACTCGAAGTTATAAATAATTATACAATATGAACTTGTCTATTCTTGGTGAAGATAAAATATGAATTTTTAACGTTTCTGAATTTCCGTTCAAAAAGGATCTATGTAAGCTAATGCCTTTATAATGCTGAAATGGTACAGACGTTTTTGCTTGTGTCTGTACAGTGTCATGTTAATATGATTTCAAGCTGCAAGAAAGACTTCTTACAGTAAGTTTTGCTGCTCTTGCACTTTAATTCAAGCTAACAAAAAACCAAAAAACACTCTAGATAAGCATGCTAGCCTCCGTTTCCAAAACCCATCTTCCTAGAAGCAACTTTTCCCCAGTTGCAAAATCCAGTTTCGCTTCGTATTCCTTTCAACAAAAATCAGTTCATGACCCAATCAAACATATATCAAAACTATGCTTTGTAAAAATCGGTTTGGACCAAATAAATGATAGCCAAACATCCTTGTACTTGGAAAGTATTTATTTGTGTTTGACAAGTCAAGTCTATTTGGGGCTACAGTTATCATTGACATTTTTTTCCCCAAGAGACACCGAAAATGCTTTAGTCCTTTTTCAGACAGCAAAACTGCTTAGGTCCAAAGTCACCACTTAAGTTGTCATTCAACACAGAACACTGGCCCAGAACATGCACAAGCGTGTTTGAAAAGCCACGCAAGTTCGTTTGAACTTTGAAGTGTCTGAAAAGGCCACAATAAGCCGACTATATGTCTCTCAACCAATCCATTCCTCCCTTGGCCCAAAGGGGGAAAAATCAATCCTTTCCTCTCACATGGTTTGTAATCAATAAAGAATGAAGTTGGACAAATCTTGAGTACCATTTTCAGGGACAAGTGTTCACTACTTGATTCTGTTATAAAAACTGGCAAGCGAATAATTGTTTGACCTCATATCGTCATTTTTGGATTTTCTTTTGCAAAATCTTCAATTGTGTATAGTTATTAGAAGAATTTAATGATAGCAAAAACTAATAAAACATTAGATTGGTCCGATTCAAATATAGAACAATGAAACAACCATGTTTCGGGATCACTTAAGCAGACATGTTTCAAGGAAATAAACTTAAGCAAACATAACCTTATTTTAGGCCTTAGATAACAAAAAACACCAGCATGACATAACACATGATGCACAGAAGTCATGACAACAGGAGAAAGTTCATATACAACGCCAGTTGAAAGACTTGGACACAGCTGACATTCAATGCCATTCTATCCTTTATACTACTTCATTTCTTTCCACGCAGTTTTGCACCAAGAGCTCTCTCCAGTTTACCTAATATTTGTTGATTTGGAATGGCTTTACCTGATTCATACTCCTGAATAATTTGAGGCTTCTCATTTATCATCTACCCAGGAAAAAGGTGAGTCAGTACCATGGAAGCTAAAGCAAAAGAAGAACCTGAAGGAGAAAATACATCTACGAGAAATGAAATGCAGAGTTTTATGGAAGCAAAAAGTAAAACCAAGGCCATAACATTTTTTTGAAATTACAAGGGTAAGCAAAGCTTGAGGAGAAAAAAATAAAAAAAACCATAACAATTCCAGTTCGTTTGAAAACCAAACCATGTGCTTCATTGCAGTTCAAAGTTGTGCTATAATGATACTTAGCCCTTAGTTTTAGTTTAAGCTCTCTCTTTTTTTTTATGGAGGGGGAGGGGGGGACTGACAAAAAGTTTCAGAGAAAAGGACCTGAGCTAGTTGAGCCTGGGTAAGCTTTTTGTCCATCCGAGCCTGCATGATGGCTTTCTTTAATTCAGTTGGTACCCGTTCATCTGCAAATCGAATCAGACATACAAAAGACTTTGAAATATATAGATTCCAAAAAATAAAAGCTACCAATCATAGCGAAATGACTTAAAGTGGGAAAACTATTGGGAGCAGCAAAGAAAATAGCACAAATAGATCCAACAAGTTTCTGCCTGAATCATCCAATACACTGCATGTTACATACTCTGAATTATTCATCGGAAGAAGAACATGCATAATCCCAGACAAATATCAAGATCCATTTTGATTGAGTAAAAAAAAAAAAAATTAAGGGCCTAAATAGAGTACTATGACTGCAGTATATAAGAGGAGAACGCCAGACAGAATTTGCAGCAGTAAGTAAAAACATGAAAATTATACCTTTGCAACTTACATGTCATTGCCACCAATAAAAAAATTCAGAGATCTAAACTATTATTAATTCAACCTTTTGCACTTAAATGGCATTGCCCCAAGAAATTGATATGTAAAAGAATAAAGATTAAATAGTTTTAGTTAGTTAGGGAGTTAG